>NT_176970.1:222460-345838 GCF_000188095.3 Bombus impatiens
TTCGAATGGCTGCGAGAGGGTAATTTTTATAATCTTCAAGGGAAAGAGGAGGAACGGGCGCGTGACAGAGAGATAAAAAAACAGCGAATTTAAAGTTGCACTACTGCTGGGCTTGGCGGTCGCTTTAAATAGACACGAGACGCCAGATATTCTTCTCTTCGCCTTTCTTCGTTTTTTTTATTCTTTTCTTCGCATTTTTTTTCTTTCATCTTCTTGATTTCTTCCTTTTTTCTTCCAACTCGCGTTCTCGTAGAACTCTTCAATTTCCCCAGTCACCCCCAATGGCGGCGAGTACGCCCTCCGGGCCGTGCAACTACAAAAGTGCTACTTCTCACTTTCACCGTCTGCTGACTCCGACTCCGCGACTTTTAATCTCCGCCACCCGCGCCTTTCGTCCACGGGATATACGTACTTTTATGATATTCCAGCGGGCAAGTCGGGGAAAAGGCGCGAATAAAGGGAACGGATAAAGGACGACTTGGACCATGGGTGGAGGATGGGGGCGGGATTTAAAAGTTACGTCGACGATGGCAATACCGGACGAGGACCACTAGCTTGCAGGAATGCGACGTCATACCTTGCTACGTCGAGAACGAGGGAAAGCCAATGTGAGTTGGAGAGGATTGAAATTGATGGATCAAGTTCCAGGGAATTCGTTTTCATCGAGCTGCTGATATTTATGTATTTCTAGGAAATTTAAACGTACAAAAGGTACAGCACGTACATAACGTGCAAAAATATCCAAATATTCAAAAGAAAGTTATACATAGTATTATATTATATTATAGTATAGTATTATATTAAAAAAGACTGTCATCTAGCATAGCCGCGTAACTCGATGTTAGGAACGTACGAAAGAATACTGGGAGAAAAAGATTTAATTTACTTGTTCAACATTTCAATTATTATAAGAGACATTATCTTATAACTTTTCCCGACTTTCCACATCTGGACATAGAGAGGCGAGATAAATTTAATTAGCGCGGAGATTAAAACGACAATTAGCATGCGAACGCAAAGTTTAAGCCGTGGATTTTTTGAATTTAAGGAACATTTCCCGGTAGAGGTTGTTCCGATGTGAATTTAAAGGGTTTTTAAATCGAAATTATTCCTTGTCCAAAATAAAGTCTTCTATGCAACGGCTAGAATAAACACTTTTCCCGTTGGATGTATCTTTACGAAATGTTTTAACTGCAGAGTATAAGCATGAAATATAACGATAAGACAACCAAGAATCTGTTTCTCTCATTTTATTAATTAAGGACGGAAGGAAGAAATCAAATCTCAATTAAATCGACACGGATCGACAGAGCAAATTTTGAAAAGTCAAATAATTTTCGTTTTAGTGTATTTTTTATCATTAGAACGCAACAAAGGAAACAGAGACTCGTTCCGGAAGTATTAGTCTTGGTCGACGTAAAACGACGATTCGGTGCGACGTGGCGGCGTACGGATGTCGTACTTCTATCGGGCCCTTCATTGAGAATGCCGGTTCCGACGTTTCGTATCGTTCGATTCGCGTGGATGCACGTGACGCCCGTATCCCCCTTACCACTACCTGGTATGCAGATTTTTCACGATACTTCGATGACGACGTTCGTCCCGCGATGGCAAAGAAGAGAGGAAAAGCAAAAACGAAACAGAAAGAAAGGGAGGAGAAAAGGAAGGGCGGAGAATCAATCCCCTCTTCCGCTTTTTTTCATCGCGTCGACGTGGCGGAACGCGAAACGAATTTATAACTAGCGATACGCGACGATCGTGGCAGAGCCCTTGAGCCGAATTCGTCAATTTTAATATTCGCCCCTTCGACCACCTTCGTCGCACACCCCTGTTTCGGGCGCCCTCGATGCCTCGCGGCTTGCACCCTCGATCCATCGAGCCTCGACCAGCGTCACGATCCTTTTTAGGATGAAATATAGTAGAATTTACGAGCCGACGCGGTATCCTCGATCTGTGGAGGGTGTCGAGCCTGGCCAGGGGTGAAATGTGAAAGAAGCGCGATAGATATTAAAGAGTTGAATATGTCAAATTAGTCGAAATATTAGTTTTGGTTTTGTAAAGATTTCTTTAGACTTTTCGTAGGGTAAAGTGGTAAGGATAGCGATTTAGGCGATTGCCTGAGTTTCAAGTTCGTTTTACTAGGGTAACGCATACGAGATGTCGATCATTCGAACGAGACTTTGACGCGTTGACGCATCTTCGCGTACATCTTTGAAACATCATAGCATATATGAAAAGTTTGTTCGGGAAATTTAAAAGGCAAGTACTATGAGAAAACGCTATAATTTTACAATACTTGTTACTAACGTGGCATGATACACGACGTTATGGAGAATTGTATCGAAGAAGCAAGTTAGCCAGAATAGCAATCGTCTCGACAGGAATTCCAAGGAGCTCACATAAATTTCAATCGTGTAGAACCGATCGCTGTCGTTGTTATCGCGGCCGGAAACGCTCGCAAACATTCACGGTTTCCGGCGAAATCAGTAAACGCGACGACGTTATTCAATTTCCGCGTCGCTCGCGGGCTCCCTTTCGAAAAGGAGTTCTTTTTCAGTTATTGATGTAGGAACGAGTTTTCGAGGGTTTTTGCCGGCTTATCCGCCGTACGATCTCGTCTTCATTTCCGCCATGTCGACGGTCTTCCACCCTCGCGTTCGCGTGCGTGCTCTCGTCTTCGTTGCTTTCCCGTTCGAAACTTTGTACGTTTACGTTTGCGAAATATTCGAGTCCTTTCTTTTCTCTTCTCTTACTTTCTATACGTTCCATTTTCTATGGTATACCGTGAGTACACTTCGACGACGTTATCGAACCTCGAGTAACGTAGAAGATTTTCATCGTGATACACGAATTGCATGTCTTAATTCTTTCTACAGTAACGTTGGTCGAAAAACTATTATGCGGGCGTGAAGATTAAAAATTAAAGGAGAGGATGATCTAAGTCTTGGAGATTTGAATTTTTATAAATTACTTCTATATTTTAATTAATAGGAAAATATTATTTAAAATGGAAGTCATTATTTCTCTTGGCTGAAAATATTTTTCCTAGTAACAAATATCAAGTCCAAAGATAATTTTCCATTTTTCCAATTACGCTATACTTCTTGGACAAGTTTAAAATATGAATAAAACGTATGATAATTTTTTCCTCGTCAAAGAAAGAGCAGGAATGAAGTTCCCCCTTTATATATACCATCTTTTTCCCTCTTTTCCCCCTTTTTTCTACCGAAATTACTATGCCATACCTTATTGCTTCCCTGTATCGTTTATATCCCTTCGTTACAGAGTAATTAAAATTCAATGGCGTCCGACGCTAAAATGAAGAAAAAACTGCCGCGAAAACACCAATATCTATGCGAATAGTTATGAACTATAATTTCACGTACAGCGATTGGCGAACACGAGAGATGGCCATTGGGATCGATTTTAATCGAATTCTCTCAAATGTACACGCGCGTTGAAGAGGGAAACGAAACGGTTTCATTGCACCGAAAACGAAATTGTTTGCAAAGTAAACTGTAATCGTTCAATGATCATGAATTTCAGCAATTTCGTTATTGTTTCTAAAAATCTATAATACGATCGAAAGATTAGCGGCGTTTTTGTAATTTTGCTGCTTCTATTTCAAACTATCATATACGCTATTATATCATTTGAAATAGCGTATTTTTAAAAAATTTCGTTTAACATTGTATTTATTTTTTATTTTCATTGCTACGAAATATTATTTATTCGTACGATAATTACCATTAACGTACAAATTGATATACAGACTTTAAAGAATATTCGACGGTAGAAAACTATGATCTAATCGAAAACCAACGAAAGAATGGATCAGGATAAAATCGAAATTGTACGATGTTTTGAAAATTCGATTTAAAGACTTAAAAATGGTCAACGATAGTTGACTTTCGCCGGGAACAACGACGATAACAATCACGGTTATGAGTCATAATTTAACCGAGCAACTGGCATCGACTGTTAGATGCGATCGGATCGGTTGCAGTCGATTGGCCGGATTTCCCGAAATACCAATGAGGCACTAAAAGTGATTAAATTACTTGGCAAGCCAGCACTCGGTAAACTACGCGTGATTGATAAACGTATGCGCGCTCATCTGACCGAATATGCGTTGCGATCATTTATGCGTGACTGACATCTGTTTATTTCCTATAGATTTAGTCCAGCTTCGCAACCGATCGAACAGTTCGTATCAGGAGCCGATCCATCCTCCGTACTATGTTCGATGTCTTTGTTAAACAGACAGAAATAAATTAATTTTCTTCGCTTGAAATGCGAAGATGCAGTTATTCGTATTAATTGGGAACTAGTAATTTTGGCAAACGAATCTATTGGAACAAAACAGAAAGTAATCTTTCTATAGCCAATATTGCAAGTGATACCACGAAACTTGTATTGAGTCGTGAGCTTATTAAGGATGAGAGACGATTAAGGATGATTTCGATCATAGATTATAGATCATAATCAGCGCCATAAGCAAGGACACGTAATCTTGGCGATGAAGTAGTTTGGATGAAAAGAGAATTAATTACATTCTAAGTGATACAAATGTATGTGCATACATTGCAATTGAAATTTATTCGATCACGTGATTATATCAGTAATTTTACTTCTTACACAACTTTTTTTTACAAAGAGAAATAGACGATGTAATCTTGCTATTATATTCTATTACTGTCCTGCCTATTGATTCAATTTCGCTCTATCTGCCAAAATAATTCTCTTAATCCGAAAAAGAAGACAGAGTTCTATGGAAGGAGAGGCAATCTCAATTTATAAAGGCAATTATCTCCAATGATCCAGCGGTTCGTTTTAGCGGAAACGGTGGCTCAGTCGTTTCGTGAAAGAACGCGTCCTCGCGATCCATTTCCATTTCGCGCTTCTATTCGACTGGGGGGCGGACGGTTCCTCTGGCGTGGCACATTTCTCAGGGAAATGGGAATCGATTTGAAGAATGCCGTTGCGAAACTACAGTTGGCAACACGCCCTCTGCCTGTTCCTCTCTGAGCCTTCTATCGGGTCATCCCTCTGATGTCCTGCTCTCACAGCCGATCTTCATCTTTCTTCCGTTTTCGTTCGTTTCCGATCCGAGTTCTCTCCACTTCTGTCTATCTATTTCTTCGCGTTTTCCTTTTCATTTTTCTTTCCTTTTGCATTATATTCTACTCGTTTGATATTTTCGCAGTGTATATTGTGTCGTTACTTTTTTTTATTATTCAAGGAGCTAAAAAGTACAAATTAAACTAACTGCTCAATTTGAGATTAAACAAATAAACAAAATGAGCAGTTTCGTATTCTAGTATTTGATACTATATTTCGTGAATAACAGAAGCAAATAATGTGATTTTCTAAATAATTAAATAAATTCTCCAAACAGTGGTGACCTACATATCCTACGCAGCGTGTTATTATATGAAATAAACGTTCTACATTTATAGGTACCTACATACGTATGAATATTGCTATTGCATATGTATTTTGTAATTAAAATGAGACTACCATGAATTTATTATTCGTAACATAATACAATGAAGTAAGAATAACAGTAATAGGAATGATAAAAACAATAAAAGTAGAAAAATATCTAACGTAAGTTTCTTTGCTTTATGCATTTATAAAATATGTTACTTCGATTATCGTATAATTTACGTATGTCGCAAAAAAAAAAAGAAACGTAAGGGAGGATGTTTTATTAAGAATTACTACAACTAAAATAACTTCTCGCAAAGAATAATATAAACATTTAATGCATCGGTTCGTTCATCTTTTGTACAAATATTCCAATTTCCTTCCACTTTATCAAATGTTATCCTTACTATTCTCCTTCGATCACGGTACTTGCTCAGAAATCAAAGTAAAACGTTCCGCAGATATGTATAACACAGGAGCAGAAGTTACTCTATCGGTGAGAATCTAGAAGCGATATGTGCGGAAATTGAAAGTTTCCTGTGTGGATAGAAGCAAGGGACCGAATGCAGGATAGGCATGGAAAGGATTTGTCTCACAGAGCGTCACGAAAAATCAGTATTTCTTTATTTGGTCGAGAATCGAGTAAAATCGTTTTTCGTACTGGTCGATATGCGACGAAGACGAATGTTATAAGAAATCAGGGATACGTTCCGATGTGCAATATACTCTCGCCGAATTGGATCGTGATCGCGTAATCTTTTCGTTATATTTGTCGTAGTAAAAAAGGTTTTCGGAAAATACCACGCTTTTTGCTTGTACTGTCGTAGATAAAAACAGTTAACATTAAAAATCGAATATAAGTAGGACAAATTAAAATTTGATCGAAATTATTATTCCAGAACGTAGTAATCTTCGGTAAAACTTTACCAGAAAAATTTGTTAATTTTTTAGTAACAATACTGAAAAATATCACACTTTGAACAGAATCCGAAAAAAGCAGTTTATTGCTTGTGAATATTATAAATCGAGCACAGTGATACAAATGTTATTTTACTTTCACTCCCAAGGAATTTATATGATATATATCGGTAAAATTATGCATATTTATCAAACAATTTTAACCATACCGAATATTTTAAACAATATACGAATGAAAAGATAGAGCCACGATTTTCATAATATTGTTTGGTACATGTATGTAGCTGTCAGTGCATTATCCAAATCCCTTTTCACTCTTCTGCCTTGTAGTCCATTTTATTTTTCTCTATTTTCTCGTACTACAACGATATAAGTCAATCATACTTTTCTATGCATTAGCGTATCTCAATATTCGTGTTATTTTCGAAAACATTACGCACGAAAGATGCAGGAATTAATAAAATCTTTGTGAATAGTAAATAAAGTTGCGAATAGTACTTAAAGGCTATAACTCTTCACGAATATTCACGTAAATTTATTATTCCAATCCGTTCGCTGTTGTTTCAAATTCTTCCATTTCGTTTATTTATTATTTCCAGTCTTTATTTGGAAGATTTAATAGAAATCACGTACGTGTGTTTTCCACGATATAAAACCATACGTTCCCTCCTATTCGGTGTTGTTGTCAGGTCTTTCATTCGGTTCTTTGTTGGTAAATGTTTTTTCGCGGGAAAAAATTTATCCGAGAAATTCCACTGTCTTCGTCATGCTTTCAGATTGCCGGACGAAGAACGCGGAGTTAATGGCGTTGCCCTCTTCAGTTTATGAAAAGAGATCTCCTGCAGACCAGAGCAATTCGGGGACGTGGAAGTAAAGTATGAACGCTTTGTTGTGAAAAGATCCCCCGGCTAGTAACCCGTATTTCAGGAATTTCAGTCTCCGAAATGAAAATTGGATTGCTATTTAAGCAAACACGACATTTTACGAGGATCTCGGACACATGATCGATGAGACTTGCAGTAGTCGCTATAGTCGTAAGTTGGATCGAATCGAAGAAACTTCGGAAAGAAGTTTTTATTTCTCTTTTTATTTTCCGCGATAAGTCTCGTCACGTACTGCGAAAGTCTTTAGAACAGCAAAGCATATGGCAAGAATAGCATTCCGTCGTCACTCGTTGTTCACGACGACGACGACGACGACGACGACGGCGCGGCGCGCGACTGGAAAAGTCATTTTACTCGGTAATTAGTTGGCCAGGTCGCGACAAATTGAAAAAGTTAGTGAGAAATGGAACGCAATTTAATCCGCGGCCATCGCTGCCGGTTGCGGCCTCCTGCAGCCGCAATAATCAAGACTAGCAAATCGAATACCTCTTCTGCTTGCAGTTGCTGCTTTTCCTTGTTTCTTCTATCGGGCGTCGATCGAAACTTCGACGCAACGTTCGTAGGTTTCGTAATATCCGGCAAGTGATTCGTAAGAACGCGTGAAAACTGGGAAACTTGAGCGCGTGTACAGTTTTTGTTCTTATTCATCGTCGTCGTTATTTATAGTCGGCATTCTTACACTAGACAAACGAGCAAAGTTTCCTAAATATTCGCAATATCGAATAATAAAACTCCAATCATGGTCTAATATAAATCGTTATATTATAAATCGTTACCCACCAGTATTATCCAATTTATCAAACATTTGAAAGAAAAATCAGGCGACCGTTCGGGCATACAATGGCGGCTGAGAAATGAAGAGCGTCCTTAAATGGGAAGGTTCTCTCCTCAAAACTGCTGATCTCGCCGTTTCGTTGATCACGTTTTCAACCCCGCGTCTCTACATCTACAGTCATTATCCAGCCGCGGTAACGACAATCATTATTTTTTGTTAGTGCACCGCGTACCGTAATGGCGGTTGAAAGGACGTGAGGGAAGTTTCTTGACGTTAAGGAAGATCATACTATGCATTTAGGGTTTCCTCTCTATCCACGTACATTCTTCGTCCTTTATTAGGCTATATATACAGCATTACGGTAAATGCACTTCGTTCGTATCGTCATAATTCTTAATTATATACTTTCAATTGTTTGGCCGAAAGGACGTGAAAATAGGTCATTAAACCTCTGTCGAGTTGTGTGGTTTCGAAATATACGTGTATCCAAATTTCATACATTTTACTCGTTTAATCATCGCTAGACCGCGGATGTTACGCATTAATGAAAAATTCATAAGTGTTAAAAGATGTTCAGAATACATATAATATTAAACGTTAAATTTAATATCAGCGGTCTTTTTGGGCATATTCATATTTAGATGACTCTGAAAAAGAGGTTAATCTGCATGTACAATTTAGAAAAAGGCACGCGTTTTATAAAAAATATTTAAGTTAGGAGAGCCTGGGATTTTTGCCACACGTTTTTAATATACACGTACTCAAAGCAGACCGCTATCATACTCCCAGCGTCAGTATTTTCTATGCAAATAAGATTTGAAGTATGCAGGACACGAGACATAATACACTTTTATGCTAAAGTGTAGTTAAATGTGTTAAAATTCTTGTTTAGCGACACAACGCTTCAGTTTTATTTAAATTTGGTTAGTTGATTGAAAATAATTTTTTTAATTCTCAAACGTTGATAAATTAGAGTTCGAAAAAGGGTTAAGATTAAATATATAGAGTGTACGGTGGAAATTAAGAACAAGTAAAAGAACATTTCTGATCTCCACGCGATATCATGTACGCGAAAGATATAAACATAAGTATACAACGCAAAAAGTTTAAACACATATCTCATCGTGTACGAAGCAGAGTGCAGAGTATAAACATATCGAAAAAAAAAATTCGATTCTTTGAAAGATTTTCACGTACAAATGTCCTTAAGTCACTGAGAAAAGTTTCGAACTGGAGTTTGTTTGAAATACCCTAGATTTATGCCCATGTGAAAGTTCGAGTAGTTCTCTCCAATCACAATGCCAGACAGTTGTAAGAGTTTCTTTCTTTTCGATTTTTCATAAAGATGTTCTACGAAGTCAATTTTATTTACATCGATCTAAATCGTTTTATGTATTATATACGATATAAATATGATTCCCAGTCAGTTTCATTCATATTTTCTCCTTTTCCTGTATTAAGTTTGCTATTTTAGTTGGGCGAGATATCGTAAAATATCGTTCGATAAAATACAGGGTGTTCGGCAACGGATGATAGAAAATTTGAGGGATTCTTTTGCATATTAAAATAAGATAGCAATAGTTTATTGTTTAAAAATCTTCGAAAATGAGCTTCATTTTTTACCGTCGCGTTAGAAGCATCTTTTAAGTTATCGGCTCGGCGATCCAAACATTTGTAGTTGTTTAATCGAACGATTTGGAAGATCTCGGTATGTCGTTGAACCAACTATACGTAGTATCACGTAGGCGAGCCCTGTCCGAAGAACAAACGAGCTGGCGTTATTTAAAACGGAAATGTGGGTCAGACATCCCGTGTCCGCGTACTTGCACACCTCCTCCAACCGCTATATCCCTGTTTCCCTTTCTCACTGGCGTACGAAAAAAAACCAAGACAACAGGGTAGAAGCCTAGGAACAAGCAGAATGATCCACATCGCCAACTACGATGAACCGTGATTTATTTTCGGCTCCAAGCTTCAAAGTACAGCCGTGCTTAAGATGGTCCCCTAGCTGCCTCGAAAGGTGAACGAGTGTCGTTGCTCTTACGTGGTCGCGCGCAACAACGCCACCACAACGTACGAAATAGATAAACAGAGAGAACGGGAAAGAGAGGAAGAGGAGACGACCCGAATAATACGAGCAAGTAATGATTTAGATAACACTTGTCGCAACGTGCGTTCGCGATTAAATACAACTCGTTGGTTTTCCTTTGCGAATGAGCCATGTTCCGAGTTGTTCATTACAGGATTCGAGGGTTCCGTTGCTTTAGCACGGATTTGTACGAGGGATTTGTTAAATATGTCTATCCTTTTGTTGTTTAACCTCCTATAATCAACATTTGTTTGCTTATAAATGCAATTATTTCGAAATTACAAATATTTGCTATTATCTTATTCGTATTTATCTTTGTCTTCTTCAAACTACCCATTTTCGGTAAATTAGATTGTCTGTTCAATTTAAAATACGATTGATAGAGTAAACAGAGTATGGTTTTCATCAATCACTTATCAAACATTTTCATTAATATCGATGACAAACATCCAATGTGACAGCTGTTTTTCAAATATACATATATGAAGTGCAAATAATCGAACTTATCGAAGCGTTATACGCTTAATAAGTACTTTCGAAGTAGTGAAATATTTTATGTATACAGCTTTTTAAAAGCAGAATTATTCGATATTTGACGAAAATTACTGTAAGAGTAACATGTACGTACGTCTCTCTTTCGATAAATTATTGTCCGATTTAAATATCTTTTACTTACATAACATGTATCTACGTAAATAAACTCCGAGACCAAATTTTGTACATTTCGCGTAGTTAAAATTTCTGTCAAAAAGCAAACTTTTCAATCTGATATAAAAGATAATATGCATCGAATAAAGTGAAAAGGCGGACGTCCAAAATTTCATCGCACGAAAAGCTACTTCTTCAATTGAAAAATCAAATTCCCTTGCACGAAGGAACTCGTGCATGCAATCATGAATCGCTATTGATTTCGTCGAAATTCCGTTCAATGACAGGACATTGAATTCGTAAAAATCCATACACTTTGTAACACGTGCCTTTTCATCCATTTGTACGTCCGATCAAGGCGGGGAATGAAAGACGAGGATCGTTTCAAATATCAAAACGTCAAGAATAACGATGAGTATCAAACTACTGAAACATACTTTTTCTATAAAATCTTCGACTCTATTTATAAAAATGTACATTTTCGTAGAATCTATCCATATCCGGTATGTATCGGATCATAAAATGGCATACCTACAGAATGACATTTCTGAGTAAAAATTTTCGCGAAATCGTTACACGTACTAGTTACATTGCTAAATGACAAAATGCGACTCGGCAGAATATTTTATTATGATATAGATAGATAGATTCGCATGCCACGAATGGCAAACGAACCTGAACTTGACCATTTGCTCCGCACGATTTTGAATCAAACGAAAGTTAGACATATACACGTGAAATGTTTCTAAATAAATGACAGTTAGTCCCACACCTAATAGTCGATAGAAATTCAAACACTTGGCAACTCTTTAGGCATGTGATAGATGCATTCGCATCTTCTTCTCACATTTCGTTCTTAATTGACGGTTACCTTCTTTCTTGTTTTCATTTAGTTTCATTATGTATGTACGTTGCTATAACGTTTGTATATTATATGACAAGAATTTTTCATCTCAAAAGCTTTTACTAACGGATGGAAATTCACTGGCTTTACTTTAAGTAAATTATTATTTGTTACGTCATTAGAGGATCTCAAAATTAGCGGCAGAATGATTAATTACCGGCTGTTCTCGGGAAATCTGATCTCACCCTTTCGTTTAACAGGATATCCGCCCCTCCTCCCCCCGAGAAGGATGTATCGTTGATACGAACGCTAACGAATCACCGAGGTCATAACATTTTAACCCTTGGCTCATTGTATCTTTGCGCTGCTCTTAATCTTTTCTTTGGTTTTTCCTCTATTTATTTTCTTTCACAGAATTATGAATAAATAGGTTATTACCAATTAATTTAGATGCTATATGTGTAATATCTATACTAGCGGAAGTGATACAAAACTTGTACCACTGTATCCAAAACTCTAATAGAGATACTAAAATAAGTATTAAAGATCTTCATATAACTTTTTGCAACAAAACTCGATCAAATGAAAACTAAAAGAAGGTAAAGGTCTCGATTATTTTCCCGACAAGTTTTTTGAATTTAACATTCTCGTTCAACAACAAACCCTCAGTCCCGCGTCTTCTCCAGAAGTCTAAGATTTTCATCGTCTCTTCCGATCTATACCGTGGGCAAAGGCTGGAATGAACAAGGCGGTAGGGTTGGGAGGGCAAGAAGGTAGAAGTTGAGGAAGACAATAAAGCGTAAGGGTAAAAGAACGGCTGGCTCGTTAATTTTATTCGCGCGAATCCCATCCGGCCGTGGCTCGCTTCGCCATTGAACGAAACAAAACGCGGCGAAACAACGAAGATTACTCTGCTTCCGTACCGGAGGCATTCGACGGAACAACCTATATTATACGACTTTTATACTTTATATTTAGAAAAAAGTGGTAACAGTGGACAAACGGTCGAAGATGAATATTATATAGTGAACGAACAGAAGAAAGTTGCAATACTGATCTCAGGTATAATGACCTCGAATCTTCATTCATCGATATTAAATGGTGTAAGATGCGTCTGGGCAAGTGATTTTTTACTTTCATTTAACGAGGGCTGACCGGTGTTCAGTGGCAGTTTTTGATTCGCGTAGGTTTAGAAGGCAGCGATTGTTGGAGACCATTCTTTGAAAAAAATGTTCGCACCTAGAAAAAGATTGTATCTAAATCTGCGTTCATAGAAATCTATAAATCAAACCAGTGCACAATTCCTTTTCGATCAAATAACTTTTATAACCGCGACTATTACGAGGAAACGACTTAGCGAGTTTGAAATTGCTACGTATCTGTCATTCGATTATAGAGAAACCTATTCAAGTTTCCCTGCGCGCTTCTCTGCCTGCCGGCCAGTTTTCTCTATATGAAAGTTTCTATCAGCCATCGTATTTATTTTTCGAAAATAAGTTTTCAGGATATTTGCAGAATCGAACGTGTGTGTGTGTGTGTGTATGCAAATACGCCTTTCGCATTGTGAATAGAACTATTGATTCATAACAAATATGAATTTATATAAACATCTAAGTGCAATAATAATACTCTTACATAATTTTTCATCGTCTTTAAATCCATCCTTTACCGAACTTTAAATTTATATAGTAAGTGATAAGGAACAAATAGAAAGTAGCACAAGTTCAGGTGTCGATTATTACACAGAAAGTGCATCGATTTTCATTATTCCTGTGAAGTATCGCGCTGTGACTCATCGCGTTATCGCAGCTACACGCACGACGTGCACGCGCTGACTTTATCTGCGTGCTGAATCGAAGGGGTTAGGTTTAATCGTGCGCATTATCAAGTAGGGCATTATGAATTCTTTTTCTCTTTCCTGAACGGATATTACAATTTTTTAGATAGCTTGTAGACGTCGATAATCTGCTCGTTGTTAACGGATAACGACGTTAACCTAAATACTTGAGTATCTTCGTTATCCTTTGACGACGATCAAAATAGAAATTCAATAGAAAACATCTTACTTTTATTTCTTTGTTTTCTTTTGTATTTCTATGTTTACTTTTGAAGTATGTTCTGTTCATTCTTTGTTTTCTCTTCTTTCTTGTTGTTTGGAATATGGAAATTCATATTGGATCTTCTGCGATAATGATCGAAATACACTACTGAAAATGTTGCATCATTCGATACAATAACAGGAAAT
Source organism: Bombus impatiens (assembly GCF_000188095.3). Taxonomy (NCBI): domain Eukaryota; kingdom Metazoa; phylum Arthropoda; class Insecta; order Hymenoptera; family Apidae; genus Bombus; species Bombus impatiens. Next base: position 236,294 of record NT_176970.1, read on the forward strand.
CGTTGATAAGTAATAATTTACTCGTTTTTTTCGAGTCATGCAGAAGATAATATTCATACAATCTTACTTCGAATTTACTCAGATCTAAAATTCCTTTGACAACAATTCTTCTAACTTCGATTTACGCAATCCCGCTTCTAAGCGTCAAATAAATTTCGCATAAAAGTCAGCACCGCTTTCGAAGAGGGGTAGAGAGACGAGAATACTAATTCATCGAGAAGTCAATTTTTCGAGAGATTTTATAAGCGAAGAAATCTCTACTAAATGACTATATAATTCATGGAATGGTACGAATCGTTACTAAGAAACGCAATGAAAAAAAAAAACAAAAAAAGAATGAAAATAAATCGTAACGATTATTACTTCCTATTTTGTCCATAAAAATAAAAACCTATAATCCTCTATAAAAACCTCCATGATCATAAAGAATGAAAAACATATATATCCAAGTTGAAATCGGAAAATATTCAGTGCAGCAAAAAATCGCGTTTGTCGTATCCCCACACGGCAAATAAAACTCTCGAATCCCTCATAAACTATCCATCGACGTTCAAGCTTTGTGGTACATATATCTGACCATTACAGGAGAGGAAGCGTAGAAGTGGGATGGTCACGTTTGAAATCGATAGCTCCGCGTGTTTACAGATGATCGATAGAAGGAAGTGATATTGGTCGAACGGCAGAACGGCCGTATGCCAGCCTCTGAGGTAGAGTGTTCGATTTCTGCGCCGCTTTGTGTCGCAGCCATACGTTTCTCTACATTTGCTCGACCGTGCCTCGTCATACAATGGTTTCGTTTCTCGTTTCGCGCCGTCCCCCCCTTAGCTGTTACCTCGAATTTCTGTTGCCCTGTCATGCTTTAATAATGTTATGCATTGTCGCCACGTTGAACGCGTTTATAAACGAGCCACGGTTTTCCAACAATTTCGTGGCCACGTGCCAAATTCATTTCTTCCCTCGTGCGAACTCCGATCGAGCTTGAACTCGTCGTTCGGTACGGCCAGGTTATTCATTTTCTTTTTTATTCTTTGCTTGTTTATTTCTTTTTCCCCGGTGTTTTTGATTGTTCTCGTAATTTCCAATTCGCGTGGAATTCGCACGAAACAGGAAAGTTTGAATTTTCGGAGAAGATTGGATAGATTGCGAGGCGAGGTATGACGAGCGATGGTTTAAATGTACTGTAAATTAGAGAGCGGGAGAGTGTGGCAGAGTGGCTAAAAAGAAAGAAGAAAGCTGGAAAATTTTTGTATCGTTGAGGTGAATCTGTGCTGATGTTTAATTTTCGAAGAAAAGGAAGGGAAAGATCGATCGTAAAAAATACAGTTTTTATCAAGAAAAGGACTGTTATAGGAACAAGAGAGTTACACGAATAGCAAAACGATTTCATTCGATTCAACGAGAGTGTGAAAACACCCAGAAAAATCCTCGGGAATATCCCCTAGTATAGCGACAATTCTGTTATACCGTTCCCTCGTTTAATTTGCCCTTTTCCTTAACGTAAAATTGCTCCGCGCCAAAGTATGATCTAGCTCAATTTCCCCACCAAAGGAAAACCCCGAAAGTCCCCAAAAAATCTTGTATAATCAAAGAATACAATACGATCTGGAACGTTTCTCCCCGATTCGTTTACCTCGGTCTGGCAAACGTATCGACAAGTCGAAGTGAGTAGGAGAGCAGCTATCGCTTTTATTAACGTGCTTCTTTGCACATTCGCGCCGAATCAAAGCCTCCTAGTCGCTTTTCCCGTGAAATAAATCTACTCTCCAGCATCTAGTGGAGTACGGGGGTGATGGGGTCGTGGTACGTGAGGGGGTGAGTGGTTTCGCAGAGTCACGGAGGTCGAGAGGAGCGGAAGAACTGGGGGTAACGAGGGTTCCCCGGAGCACTCGACTCATTTCTCCGAGCCAACACAGACCTCTCGACTCGACGCCACTCGTGGAAACGAAATCTGATACGAGAAAAGCTAAACTCCTTCAAATGCACAAGCCGCCCCTACTTCGCCCCTTCCTCTGTTTCTTATTCTACCCTACTACAGGCCCTTTTCAACCCCTCTGTATTTTTCTCACTCGCTCCTTTCATTCTTCCATCGTCTTTCTTCTTCCACCCCCCCCCCTCTTATTTCGCCCTCTATCTTCTTCTACCCATCGGTTATATACTGTTCATTCTCTTCTAGCTCCTAGCCCGTTTCTTCCTTTCCGTTTTCGAGGCCTGCTCCTTTCAGCCACCCACTTCTACTCAGTCAACCCTTTTCATCGTGAAAACGTCGTTCTGCAATTTACTCTTTTCTTTCTTTCGTTTTTCTCCTATGCGCTTTCCTTCTCCAAAGTGTTTTAACTCTCTCTCTCTCTCGCTCCCTCTTTCTTTTTAGTCGGCCTTCTCCGTTTCTCTACCATTCCGCTGCAACTCTATATACCTCTTGGTTTCTTCCTTCTTTATCCTCTTTCATTCTCTTCCTTCGTTACTCTGCGGTTTCGTTCGTTAGGATCGCGTGCTCGCGTACCTCGAGGAGATTTCTTTTCTCCACAAGTCCCTGCTTCACTCCCGATCGGATTCCATCCCCCGTCGGTACAAACTGATGAGAGCAGAACCTCGACTTCCGACTGTTTAACTCCCTTAATTAACCTCGTAGAGTCACTCCTGTCGCCGTGGCAAGGATTTCGGCTGCCTTTTTTTACGGCACGCGACCTTCTTCCACGACATCGTGCTCCCTCTGTTCTCTCGTTGTTAGTCTGTAGCTCTGGGATTCAATTGGGGTAGGACGGGCATCCTTTCGTCCGTCTGATCTGGTTACATACTCCTTCGTGCGATACTTTCTATCGTGATACTGAATTGTAACGAGTTTTAAAAATTTCACGTTCGTTGCAGTGAACTGATGAATCAAAAGACTTCGTTTCCTGGGGAGGTTTATGCTATGTTTAAATTTCTCTCAGAGATTCTTTTGTAGTTTATCTGCAAGTAATCTTAAGAGGAGAAAGATGGGTGAATGACAATGTTTCTTAGTTTTTGACTTTGGTGAAACTAGTCGTGGAAGATATTGGAGATTAATTAAGGAATAAATTGATATAAACCTACGAGATTTGAGTCCACCGTATGAAAACAAATAATCGTTTATCGGTCGTTATATAGAATAAATTGTAGAAAAATAAAAACAAAAATATCGTTTAAGAAAAAAACACAACTGTTACGACAAAGTAATTGTAATCTGGTCTTTAACACGGTAATAAGATGAAAATGCTAATGGGAGGTACGGAGAACGAGTCACGAGTCGCCTCAATTATATTCCGCAGGCTGCAATTTCGTTTTCGTCGCGTCCGTTGCTCAATGTTGCGAGGTCTAGAATTTTTCAAGATGTCGGAATAGAGATATTTTTACTTGTACGATCCTCTTTTTCCTCGCGAGAGTCAGCGAGTCTCTGTCTATTTCCAGGTCGAATAATCAGGTTCGTTTAGGAGAAAATGAATTTCTTCGTTCGCGTCGTATTATGAAGCTCTTGAATAACCTCCAGACGACGTAATAAGTCAAAAGAAGTTTCTTTTCAGGCGTTTGCGAGTCAATTACCGCGAAATTTCTTATTACGCGTCTGCTACGAACATACGAACAGTGAGTATGGCGCGCGTACGTCGTTTAAAGCGTTGCACGCCCTTTATTATTTACATTTAACGCGTGCAATTTCAGCAACATTAGACTTTCATACGTTCAATTGCTCGTGACGCAAATTCTCTTTTAAATTATTGTCATCTGCCGACGCGGCGTCATGCTCGTTGCTTTTGATGGTTTATATCGAGAGTACAATTTATATGATCTTCGTGGAGGAAGCGTATTGATTTTTCGGTTATATTAGATACCATGGAAACATTGCGCAGGTTTTATAACTTAGAAATAACGCGATGCTTTGTTATCATTTTATAAATTGTGATTTATCTTTCTAATTATGCGAGTATCAATTAGTTTGTTATCAGTTATTATTTAATCGTTAATTTCTTTTATCTTTCTTAAAGCGTTTGTTATCGAAAAATTATTTAAGAATTTCTATTTAGCTGGTAATTTGTTGTTGAATATCCAATTAATGTACGGTGATAGTAACTATAATTAGCGTAGATTATTGCAACGCAATAACGATTTGTTGATCAAGTTCGCTATATTTATTAAGTACGATATTGTTCATTGACGGCAAATTAAACGCAATCTAATTTATAGCTCGAGCTAACAGTTATTGTTTCGATTAATTACGTTACGCTAATTACACCCTAACTAAATGAACAAAAATTAAAATATTAATATACGTGATATATGCAATAGGAAATTAAAGTATAAATGTTTATAAAGCACGATTCTCACATTCAAAAATAATACGAGACATAATCGACTCGAACTTGACTTTATTCTTAAATAAATTCTCTAATAAAATCCAGTTTTATTATTTTACATCATCGTTCCTTCCAACGTCACGTTACAGTTGAACATCAACGATTATCTACGTAGGTACGTCAAATTACGTTAAACCCCATTGCTGTCACCAGCAATTAATTTCCTCTCCCTTTCCTTTATCCTATATCCTAAAGCTAAACCATAGTGCTGAGGCAATTAGCCGAATCATAGTGCCTAAACAATTACTTAAACGCAAAGTACAATAGCATTGTACACGTCTATAACTACGCAACCCCCCTTACAAATCGCGGTACCACGCCACCATGATATATCGTTCCGGACAGGCAGTCGATTGCGTGGCGTATTCAATTTACGAAGCCTAATTTGACCAAGTTGCAGATGCAGTATGGGGCCAGAGAATCGGCGGAGGGAAACCGCACGTGTCGTTCGTCTCCAATATGCCAGTCGAGCAATCCGTACGACGCGTGGCCGTAAAATCCGCTACGGTGTAATTTGTATGACGATAAATATACGTGGTTTAAGCCTGCTTGCTAGCAGGATAGTGTCGCCGCCATACGACGATCAAGAAAACTTCGTCGGCTTGTGCTTGCCCCGTATTCCTTTCTCGACGGATCAACGCGTCCGTTTTCAACAATCTGTCGTCGAATTGTGCAGATACGAATCGTTTTCAAACAAAGTAAAAGTTATCGATAAATGGATTTTTCCGTGTTAATGTATTAGTATGATAAAAAAAAAAGAATCAATCAATTTTTGCTACTTTAACTCTAATAATCTTCCATTATCAAGCAAAAAATCTTGGACATTAATAATGCAAAATATACAAGTTGAAATACAACAAGTTTTTCTTAAAAAATATACATTTTCAATTCTAAAATTAAATAAAAAATTCCTCGAAATCACCGAGGAAATGAATAATTCAATTCCAAATTCGCCTAGTTCAAACTCCACATCTAAACACATTTGCCATCGAACGTTTACTCAAAATCTCTCACCACAGAGCGTATTTAATTATCAAATTCACTGATCAATATCCCCCCGAAATTCATTCGTTCTTTGTTTAGCTCCTTGGCACGAGCCAGAGAAACAGGGCGTCCGTGTCTCGATCGATGATAATTATTCTCGTAAATTCAAGCATAAATGCGCGCAGGTACAGAGTAGACGAGACGCAGGAGGGATCGGTGGGTTAAATGCTCGTAATGACGTCTCGTAATTGCATCGAAAGTTCGTGGGGAAACCGTAATTATCGTACGGCTGCACTTTCGACGATACCATCGGTCGCGTCGCTACAATCGACAGTGTGCAAATCGCCGCGAAATAATATATCTTTACGGATGTTAAATTCTTCGTTACGATCGAGTGGCGAAAACTATCGCGAGTGTCGCGAGAATGTGTCACTCTACGACATTTACGTTCGATGAATGATTAATCGTACCCTTAACTGAAGGTTCTTTAGAGTAATTCGAGAATAGTCAAGAAAAAGTCGAACAATAACTCGAATTCTGGTAACGATTCTAAATCGCGTGTATTATAATTGTCGCTTTGTATGTACAATTTAAAATCACGTCATCTTAAAGACGAAAATATTATTCCCTTGTTTCTTTTGCTATTCGTAAAACATACCGATAAAGTTTTATCGAAAGAACCGATATGCTTTATCAATTCGATATCAATTCGAAATTAATTTTATCTCGAACAACGAAATAAATTACAAGGTTACTGTAAACGAATCGATCAATACAGAACACAACGAGAATCCATTCAATTCCAGCTAGATATTTCACTTCCAGCGATCGACGATTAGTCAAAGGATTGATCGACTGGTTATACAGATTTGAGTAATTTATTTGAACGATCAATCCTATTAATATTCATTATTCGGTCAATATCTCGATTATGCGAATCACCGGTACTCGGATAATTATCTAGGTAAGCGTTCATTATTCGCTTGAGTACGAATGTACGCGTTGATTGATGCGAATTCGACATATGCCAATATTTTCGCGCATTTCGATGATATCGGAACTCAGATTATCAGAAATTTCGTAACCACTTGATAATTCTATCTTTCCTATCGTTTGCTAAAATATAAGACAAATATTTGGAGAATATTTGCAAAATATTTCGAGAATATTTTATGTAAAGGATATTTTCTGTGCCTAGAATATACAATATTTGGAGCATTTATTAATAGAATAGAAAATTCATTCGTACACGAGAAGAAATTGTCTAACTTACCCCGCTGAAGGTTTTTACGTTGTGCAAAGCATTCTGGGCGTCCAAAGCGGCCTTTCTCGTATAAAATGTTACGAAGCAACATCCTGCAACGAAAAATGCACACAATGAAGAAAAATATAAATCGTACTTCTTTTTTGAGGCACCTCTCTCAAAAGTTAAAATTCAACTATCAAAATCGATATATCAATATTTTATAAAAATATGAATATCTTTGAACATCCGTAATCTAATTTTTTTTTTTTTTGAGATTTAAAGTTTATTGAGTCCAAGAATAGAGTTTTAGGTACATATTCACAATAAACGGTGAATTTTTGTAATGGTATGTTAGGCAAAGGTACCGATACGCGGCGGTACGACGTAGCCATGCTGTATTATGTGTCGGCGCTTTACATTTTTCGTATAATACAATTTTTGGGTTTAAGCCGCTGGGGAGCGGAGCTTTTTTTATGTATTTTTCTTTTTTCTTTTTTTTCTGTCCTGAAAACTTGGCCGCAAAACAGGACAGTCCGTAATCTAATTCTGACAATGTTTATGAACGTATAACGTTATGAATGTATAACGTTTGTCAAGAGTTAAGAACGTCTTCCTCGGCATGTCGTCCTTCGGGTAGAACGATAGAAGACACTGAAATCCAAGTACTTAATATCGCGATAGGAATGACTTGTACATAGAAAACAGTGGAGCAAGTTGGTCACTTCGAAGAAGCTCATCAAGGCTTTTCCTTCGTCGCCACAGCTGGACACCAACCGAGCCAGAAACGGATTGGTCGATAGTTTCCAGTTGCCAAAAGTTCGATACACCGTTGTATTACTACCGGTTCCCCACCCCTCTCTCCATTACTAGCGACTTGGTACCTCATCCCTTCGAGTCGAAAATCCAGGAGACTGGATTTAGTCGAGACCCTACCTACCCCCCTTTTAGTTTACGAAATAAAATAGCTGCATACAGGTAGTTGTCGGCCGTTTCATTGCACGCAAACAAACGCAGCTTGAGAAAGTTTATGGCTATAGATTCAGCCTGAGAAACTCTATGGCTGCACGGTCGTTCTGGGAACTTTCGAATTCCAGATGGAACCTTAGGTTATATAATGGCCCGGGTTAAATTGATTCTACTTTACTAGGGAGGGAAAAAGCTGGATAAATTGGTCAGTTTCTGGCAGTATTTAGGAAATCCATGGTGTTTGGAGTTTTGGAACGATATTTTGTGGACGATGTTAATGAAACAGGACATTTGAGGTTTCATGATGCGAGTATAGATAGCTATTGCGTTCCCGATTTATTATGGCTGGAATTAAAATTGGGATTCGCAATATCAGTAATTGTTGTACCGTACATAGTGTCCGTAGGATTACAAATTTCTAATTAATTCAAATTTTTTATCATAAAAATAATTTATCATGTAACCTTCTATAAAAATAAATGTATATCGTAAAATCTAAGTTACGTTCATAATGAAAAAATCTTGTATTCTTGTCAAAAGTAGATATTTTTCTGAAAGCGTTAGTTTGTTGCAAATAATCGAAACTTAAACTGTGATAAACTGTTCATTTAGTGATCGAAATGTTGATCGGTTAAATCTCATAAAAATATCGCGCTTAACACGCTCGTGTAAGGATCGTGTATGATGGAAGATCGTATAATCTACGTAACAATAATGTTTGCTTTTAACATGTGGCTGTAAGTTCTTAAGCTTGTTGGTTCATGAACTTCAGTAATCCAACCTATCATCCTATATTTGTCCAATAACTTAGAATTGCAAGAACTCCTTGTATGACTTACAATCAGTAGCTATATATTTACACATTAATTTCTATAGGATATTATAGAAAGGAGATCAAGGTTTATGAAATAATAATGTATCGACACCCGCAATCTTTTGGTCCAAATGTCAATAAGAAAATTTTATATGCATTAGTACGTATTTTTGTACGAGTACTCATCATCTCTTGTCTCATTAGTCTCGTGATTTTAACATCGTATTATCAAAATTACACAAAATTCGTTCAGAATGGCACTGTCACGATGCACAAGATATAAAGTTTTGCAAAAGAATATCTGAAATCTGGAACTCTTGGAAGGATGATGCCATGAAAGAGGGGTTGATTTGTAACGAGGTATTCGATACTGTGTCTAAGCAGTTATCCGATATCACGGCGACGCGTAATTGAAAAATGCGTAATACGATGCCTGTAGCTCAAGATGCGTTGAACTAAAATTTCGTTTCTATGTAATTTTCGTTTCGTGGTTTCGCCGCAACTTCGTGCGGGCGGTAACAGCTCACAGCCAAGAAAATGAGTAACCCGATATTCCTCGATAACATCTAATTCACCAGACAGCCGTTTTAATAGAATCGAACTTCGCTTACAAAAGATGTCTCGAGGTCATCTTTTGCCGATAACATTAATTTCGTTAAAAATATCATCGTTAACAGTTATCATATACATTAACAGTTCTGAAATAGTCTCATACCAAGAATGTTACATCGATCGATTATTGGATAGTCGGACACTGTGAACAGGAAGATCCATTCGGACAAAATGCCGGTAATACTCAAGAAACATCTGTAAGAAGGATATTTTTCACCTAACCTTCTCCTATTGGCCAAGAAGCAAAACAACGTTAGATATTCCTGATATGTCAACGGTGAGTTTCGGTAAATTACGACAGGAGGACTCAGCGGGAGTCGGGAAATTATGTTCCGGCGGGTAACTAATCTTGAGGCATCATCGCTCGATAGACCTTTAAATCACATCGTGCAAACTACCCCCTCGCCGCGTCTAGTTGCTCGACGGCCAGCCTGTAATACTCGTGTCTACAAATGACCCCATTCGTCGAGATGCCAACACCAACCCCCTTTTCTTCGTTCTACTATGTACTATATATTGACTAGCGCTGCCATCTCATCGGTTTTTCCTTTCTTCAATGAGATATGGCCAACTACGATAGTGGTACCGATACTAAATTCCTGTATTTTTATACTAAATTCTGTTATTATTGCGCTAAATCATCGTCGCTAAATATCATGTACTTATAAATGATATTATTACACATTTGATATAACAATCGATATTGTCAAATTTTAAACTGAAATTCACAACTTTTAGCCCCAAAATAAAATTAAAAGGTTCTACAACTGCACAACACAATACGATTTCCCTTTTCCCAACGAATATTACGATGCACCAAACACATTCTCCCGATGGATCAACATCCATAGAGTTTTCATCGAAATGAGGGTTCTCATTCAACGCGTACGATCGTAAATTTCAATAGGCGCGTCATAAATGTAATCAAAGCATTGTAGCTGTTTGAATAAAATCCACGACGCCTATGGTTTATTGACTGCGCGGTATTACATTGACGAATGGTAGGCGAGCAGTGCTTTGAGCATTGACGAATCGCGGTGAACTGTCGTGCGAGCAGTCGAGAGTGTTAGGGTGAAAACCAGCGTAAACCGAAACGTGAAGGGTGGCGGTCAGGGTAACTCTGATTTATTTCCAGGTTTGCCTAGTAGTAGGTGGTTCGTGTTACCTCATAGACAGTTACAAATTCGTCCGGGAATTTTTGGCATCTTTTTCCTTCGTAATTTTGTTCTACTTATCACCACGGATCGTAATAACGAAGTTTAAAGTTTTAGTCGAAGAAAAAATTACTATTACAAAATGGCACGAGAAAATATAACAAGGACGTAATCGTTTATTGAATTTGAAAGAAAGGAGTGTTAGTGGTAGACATATACATATAGTCAGGCCTACCATATTAAGACATTAACTTGGATATTACGCCTTGTACCTACCTCCTTGTAAATCGACGTGATTTAATTCGTGAATGCACTAACTTTCCATTCATATCGCATATACGTATCTCGTTGTTTAATTTGAAGATTGATGTATTATTACCGGAGAAGATTATACTGTGGTATGGCTTAGTCGGTTAATTAGCATTTTACCGTATTTGGTATTTCGAAAACAACTTATATCACCGCAATAAACGTATTCATCGAACTCTTTGTGAGTGGAATGAATTGGAGCTAATACTAATATTCATTAACAAAAACGCAGGAAACGTTAAACGATCACGCAAGTACCGAACACATGGTCTGTGCAACATCTAGATTGAAATGAACAGTTAATGCGTAATTTATTAATCTCCTGCGTACGATATTCATGCATTTCCGCATGTAGCCCCCGAATTATAATCTATGTGGGACGATCGTGTCGAGTCGTAATTACGTGAACTCTCCAGCTAGAAATTCGAAATTAACCGGTCATTGAACGAAGAAAGCGACGCAATTATGCGAGAACCCTGCCACAACGAGCAAAGCGAATTTACGGTAAATTCAAATAAACTATTCTCCACGTTGAAATCAATTTGGCACCATAAACTCATTAATGACACGGTAATAACGATTATTAAAGTAATTGCTGACTATCTGATATTGTACAATTGCGTCAATAACGATGAGTGCAATTGTTGATATTGTTGGTTATTTAATTGTTGGAATGTTCATAGATATCGAGACAAAATATGTTTACAGAAGTACGAAAGCATTGGCTTATTATAGGATAATATTATAGAGAAAATACAATAACAGTACTGAGATAATTTGGATGAGTAAATTACGATATAATTATGTAGAAAAATTTACACATAGGATATAATACGTACACACACACACACACACACACACACACACACATACACTTCTTCTTCTTCTTTCTTTCTTTCTTTTTTGAAGATTTTAATATGATTATGTCTCATCGTGTTTACAATATTTCAGTATTTCGATTCGACTTGAACCTATTTTCATATTATTGTACATGTATTTCAAGATGGCCCACTTTGTATCGTTGTTTTGATATACGGGTACATACACAGGTATACATATATACACATATATGTATATGTATATATATATGTGTGTGTACATATATTCCGTGACACATCTTTACGATATTCCTAATTAAAGAGATATTTCAACGAATCCAGTAATTATTTTTAAACCACGAGTAATTCAACATCGACATACTAATTGGAACACTCTCTTTAAAACGTCGTTACGTGTGTGCTTACTATGTATGAAATGATAGCCCCAAGTTATTTTATAGAAATAACGAAATAACCACAGACGTTCTTATTATTTATATTTTTCAGTCTATTGAATTTCATTTGCGGAACATTGTTAATGTTTCTTTTAATGATCATGCAATAATAAAATAAATACGTTTACGAGACCTATTCCCTTTTACAATTATTACAACGCGTTGCAGTTATTATAAATTTTCGAAATATAACGTTTTTGTCATAATGGATAATTAGTTGTTGATTCTTATCTTACATCCTAGCGTTGATCATCGTCGATTGAATTAAATTTATTCATGCGAGACAAAATTACGCAGAAATACTATGTATGTACACATTAACCCTATGTATTAGGTTGTCCGGAAAGTGTCGTTCTTTTACAGACACGTCTTTCACAACGATTCATCTTTATACAAACATGAAACCTAATTTTTTTTTTATTTGTTTATTTAGCCCAAGATATAGTTTTAGATACATATTCACAATAAACGGTGAATTTTCGTAATGATATGTTAGGCAAAGGTACCGATACGATAAGATACATGAAACCTCATCTGTCGAACGTTGTGGTCTTTATTTTGATAAAACAAAATGGATCATACGTAATTCGATAAAATAATATAAAACGAAAAATGTCGTGCATCCATTATTTCCTTATAAAACGAAAGAAACTTATCGGACGACCTAATAGTTTCACAGTAACAACCTTCAAAAATTTACGAAGCCTGAAAAATTTATAAAGCACGATTGATTTATACAAACATCTCCTCTAATCAGAGTTTCATATTATAGCGAGCCAAGCCGAAGTACATATCTCTGTTTATATGTATGTCGGAGATGAAAGGAAAACCGGAGCCTTCCCTTTGCAATTTTGGGAAAGTCTTCTAATGCTTTAGCCTAGATTTTATCATAGCTGTAATTAAGCAATTGTTGTCATTTGTAATTGTTCGATATTTGTGATAGCGAAAGTGGGTTCGAGCTGACAACTGGTCGCCGAACGTAGCCACGGTCACTGGATAAACGTTTTGCCTGACGAAGGTGTGGATCGGTTGTATAGTTCTCCCTAGAAATCACATAGAATTGTACTTTGGAGATGTCGATATAATGGGACACACGTTATATTAGGAATCAAACTCCAGACAGAAACTGCCTAGCAACGGCGTTTGGATCTTTCTCGATGCTTCCAAAGAGTATGCAACAAACTCTTGGCAGAAACTGCCTAGCAACGGCGATTGGAACCTTCTCGATGCCTCCAGCGAGCATATAACAAACAAATGCAGTCGTACAGCGAAAAAGATTTTCATCAAATATTCATTCGTGTGATCGCCTTGGAAAGTGATACATCGAGCAATTTACCGAGTGTCTCAGCAATCGTACTTTTTTGTGTTTAAAATTATTCTACGCATAGTAAAGAGTTATCCCGTTGGATTCGTTTGAACCCAAGAACATTGTTAATAGCGTTTATTAAACTCATTATTCGTTAAAATTATTATTCGTAAAACATATTATTCGTTAATCGTATTATTCGTTAAACTTATTATTCGTTAATCTAATCATTAGTTAAACTTATCGTTTGTTAATCTTATCATTCATTAAACTCAATATTCATATTATTTTGTAAAATCTTGTATATTCGCGTAAATATAATCTCTGTTTCGTAAAACGATGGCTAATTCAAACAAAGAATCGTTACGCGCCTTAAATTCTAATGTTAACCCGATATGTATATTCGGAGCACGATTTATCGTCACGACAGTTCGTCTACGACTGATTCCAAATGACTGATTCTATATATATGTATGTATTTGAACGATCTGTCTACAAAGAAATAATATACAATAAGACAAGGAAGATCAGCAATAAGCTAGAGCTAGAACACAGAGTAACAAGCACATCGTTACAATTTTAGGAGCGGATTTCATTTGCGTTGCGAATTATTCCGTCTACAAAAATCATGGTGGATAAGTAGAACGAATTCGTTGGTTGGTCTCGTCCGCCATTAGGAATTCCCAATTGACGTCGTAATTATCGCTAATTGGACTCCGGATTATACTCGCGCGACACGCCGCGTGTGAAATGCTCGTCGTTCGAGTCGCGAATTATGCATTGCCTTTTCCGGAAACGGAGACGAGTTACGAAGGACAAAGAAAGCGACAGGTTGCCCTCCGGGATATGTATTTCCAAAATAGAAGACTGTCACTCTGTCAATCAGGATGTTAATACTTTACATCCTGTCAGCCATATGTTCGTACCTTGATTTCTCTCTAATCAGAAATGACGGCTGCCCGATTGGAGTTTCTACTTTTTTTTTTCATTTGTACAGATATCACTTATGTTCATTTTTACAGGCTACACGGTTTAAGACTTTCTGTTTAATCTTTTTTTAATTTCAGTTTTTTTTGATATGTGAGTTGTATGAATAATTAGGTTCAGGATATAACTGAATACTTTATCCCGGAGCGCAGGAAATTTTTTACCTGCTATGTCACGCGCGGTCACAAATTACCTCGTATGGAAAATGAGAATTTTCTGTTGTGCTAGTATAACACTTAGTCTTAAAATATATCTATATGAAGTTACTAAAATCCACTCATACGTCTTTTTGGTTAAATTTTACTTCTACCAAATTTTTATGATCGGTTTGAAGCATAAGATTTTCAAATACTAATAAATTTAATAGTGACTGTAAATATAAAAAATATAATGTAACGTGCTGTAACGTCTTTCATAGTCTCTGAAAAAAAGCAGAAACATCGAAAACCGCAGGAATTGCCTAGGCTGCCGGGTGCATCAGTTGTAACAACGCAAGATTTCGAATAACCACGATATGGGTGCGGATAAACGATTGCCGATACACCTTGTCTTAGTCGTACGAGAGTCAACTAGCGATCCCAGGCGAGCACGTTTACTACTTCGATGCCGATGCGTGATTAAAGCCTACGGGGAAATCTAGCAGCGTGGCATCGTGGAGGTAATCCTTGCATGCGACCCTGACGCGGTGGCCGCATGCCTGTGCGCGTTTCCGGTACACGCAACGCCACCTGGATGGCGGTATCTATCCTCTCCACACGACCAACCTACGTTAACCGATAATTTCTGGCTGCGTCGCGGCACCAATAACGCGCGATCGACGATTCAGATGAATCTAATTAGCGATAATTTCCGCGGGGCCCATCCGTACACGCGGTTTTACGCAAATATCTAACACGCCGCATCGGAATCGCTTCGTATTAATAATCGAGGGACTGATTGCTCGTTAAACAAGGGGCAGGTTGGATTATCCGTGTGGCAAGGAATTTTGATATTCCTCGTTTCTTTCTGAAGACTACGAGGGATGTGTTATATTTAGTGCGAAAGAGATTTACACGCTGCTCCATATAGGTTGATTCTAGTAACTGGGCCGGAGGACTATAACCGTTGCAGATAGAAAAAAAAGTAGTTGCTGTTACAAAATGCTTTGCATTGACATACTCTTCGGGAGAAAGATCCCATTATACAATGATGGAGCTTGATAAACAATGTAGAATCTTCCTCTACAATCGTTTTTCTATCTGCGATGGAGACAGAGTTGTAGCCCGGCCCAGCTACCATATAGACTCACCTTCTATATCTGTAATATTTGGAAGTTATTATGTTTCAGGGAGATTATAATTTGATAGAATTAAAATTTGATCGAATAACATTGTGTTAAAAGATACGGGTGTTACTCGAGAATATTTACTTGCTTACGATTCACCGGAGGGATTCACCGAATTAAATGTCCCATTTGCAAAATAGCTAATAAACTACGTATTATACAGAGCGCGGTGAACCACTGATAAGCATAAAATGCGAACGTTCATACAGGTATCGATTGGCAAGGAGCAGATTTCTGCACGAGAACTTGGAATCGAGTCTACACTTGGATGCTTGGCGGTTCATCCGCGAGGAAACACGAGACTGTGGAAGAGACAGAGAGAGAGAGAGAGAGAGAGAGAGAGAGAGAGAAAACATAAATTCGTCCTGGCTCGTAAATTGGTGTCATTCTTCGCGTACCTAGAAAAGACCGCGTGTTCTGCTTTCGCTGCACCTTTTCCTTGTCATCCATCCCCATCCTTCCGAACCTCTTCCACCAAGCCTCTTTTGCTCCCTTTTTCCACGTCTTCGATAAGAAGAGAGTTCGAGGAGGATGAGCAGAGTCCACAGAGACGTCGATAGAGATATCATCAAAGAGAAGCATCGATCGTGTTCATAAATTCGGTGTCCGACTCGTACGGGGTAACTGTCTCTCTCGAGTGACGTAGATTCTCCATCGTATCTTATATTTCTCTCAGTTTTATTTTCGCGCTTCTTACCTCCTTACCTCGATCCCCGAGACTACCCTTCTACATATATAGTATCCTCCTCGACCTACCTCATCCTTCTTCTTTATTTCTGTTTTCATTTTTCTATGAGACATCTTTTCCGCTTTTATATGACCACCAGTAAGTACGAGAGTTTTATTTTTCTCTTTTGTTCTGCTCGATTTTTCTCGTTTCGTGTTCTTTTTCGCTTATTTTTCCTTTGGTCTGATTTTATGATCGTTCAGCTTGAATACCTTTTCGGTAGATGGAATTTTCCTACAATCTTTTCTCTTTGGGTTATCGTCTTTTACGTATTCATTTCATGATATTGCATATCCTTATATGTACAATACTATTTGTAACACTCATTTGTATTTGTATTTGTATTTAAACACTTTAATCGATTTGTCGCAATAGTATATCAATAACTTTAAAATATGACAATGACGATAAATTAAATATTGATATTTTTCCTTAGAATGTACATATCTTTTCTTATAAGGCTTCCTAATATGACTCTTAATGTCGGAGCATATTGCAATCGGCACATTGAAATCGGCATTCCATCGAGTTTGAGTATTTACGTGTTTATGTATTAGATGTGCATGAGAGTTGCCTAGTCGAATATACCTTTGACCGATCAAGCAACATAAATTCTCTGATTAGATCGAGAACAAAGGTTCGCACTGAGGAACCTTCGCTCGAACGGAATCAGCTGCGCTTCCAGTGCAGATCGATATTGAAATTCCAGCTTCAAAATAAATTATGTTTTCGATAAAACGTTCCAGCTGCTACTAATGTCGTGCACGAAGCACACAAAACGCTCCAACTTTGGTGGAACGCACAACATCTCAGCAAGGAGCATCGATGTTTAACAAAAAGTTGATTGAAATATAGTAACGATAGACGATACTTATAGAACAATCTGATATTAGTAGATATTTCGTTCACATTTCAAACTTGTTATCTAAGTTACCAATCAATAAAAACGATTCCACAAACTGGAAGAGGGCATATGCGATGTTTCGAATTCTCTCCGATTAATTCATCTTTCTCCCTTGATTCCAGGAAGTTTCAATCTATCCACGAAACTCGCAATCAGCCGCATCAGCAAGAATATGTTTCCAGATAGCTCGTCGTCTTTGTGAGACAGTTGGCAGTTCGTTTCTGTACTGATATTCCATCGAGCATCGGGGTTACGAGTTTGCTGCAATCAGCGCAGTCATGAAAGATCAAGACGCGGAACAAAGATCGAAAGACGAATGACAGACAGTAAGGATACATCCATCGATTCACGAATAGATCGAGAACTACCGATACTCGATCTATGTCATTAGCGTATTGACTCGTGGATCATTGGTCTATAGAGGCTACGGGCTAAGGAGACGATGTCTTCGGAGTTTAGAGATAGTAGATAGAGAAGCTAAGCGACACGTCGAGTCGGGGTCGAAGATTTTCCTGATAAAACCGAGATTGCGATCCTTCGCCAATCCTGAGGATACCACAGCTGGAACGAACGAAACCGCGACAGACCTTCTTCCGTTGCCTGGTCGTTCTAGTTTTGCTTGTCCGTTGGAATCGTGAGGAAACCTAACCTCAACCGCATCGAGAGTGTTTTCCAGCAGCTTGTATCGCTGATACACGTAGAGACGATGCACAACGTGGAACGAGCGGGTTTGAATTTCAGCTTTCCCCGAATCCTGCTTTACTTAGGTAGCGACGACGAAATCGAAGGAGAAGAAGAGAAGGAAGTCCGTGGCCCGGTTTCGAGGGATCAGCGAAATGGCCTTACGTAAACAAATCTCGATCGATCTATCTAGCCCCCGGGAATACCTGGAATGATTTTACGTGACGACGAGATACTTACTGGGTTTTCAGGCCGTTCCAGACGGGGAAATATAGGTGGAGCTCGGCACCAGTTCCTCGATTTTATCGTGAATACTGCGACACACGATACGCGCGAGCTGATTTCATACTACAGAATTCCAAAGCGTTGCCGTGTCGCTCTGCTTGGTGGACGAGTGTGTAAACTTTTATTTTCAAACAAATTTTAATCGTAATCGATTAAATTTTATACTTCCCCTTATAATACAAAACTTCTGTTTCATTCTGAATACATTGTTAGAAACGAGGACATACGAAAAGACCTTGGAATACCATCGGTCAAGGAAGAGATTAGCAGATTCGCAAGAAGGTACAGAGAAAGAATAGCAACGCACCCGAACCGTCTGGCAGCGGAAACGATCAACACAACCATAGAAAGAAGACTAAAAAGGAAACACCCAGCAGATCTCACAAAGGATATATCTTAACAAACACGAAGATGGTACCCCATTGGGGGTAGCCACCCACATGATAATCAAACAGATAAAAAATTCTACCAAATGTCCAAATTGGACAAATTGTGAATGTGAAATTTTAAATAAAAAAAAAATTCTGAATACGTTAGAAATAATATAAACATTTACAATGTTTTTATGTACATGTTACCATAAATTTGTTATGTTTAGCGTTTTCCGCTAGTCGACTAAATATTTATTTGTTCCAACTCATAGCTCAAACAGGGAGGTTTATATTTGACAAGCCGACTAATTATCTAGAGATGTCATTCCGAGCATGCTACGAACGTTTAGATAACGCGGATTTTGGTACATTTGCACATTCTTAAATAATTGATATTATTAATCTCATCGAGATTAACGGTCCGGAAACTGTATGTACGCGCAGTCTACATCTCTGGCTATATACAATTAATACCATAATACGAAACAAGGTTGAAGATTTATTATTATAATATCAAACGAAGTAAGTGAATTTACCTCGAGATCATAGATTTGTTTAATTATAAGAGAATGACTATAGCTAAATATATATATAATTTTACTGCTATTGCTACAGTGAGGAAAACGATTTCAAATCTACGAGCAATGCATGTAGAATATTATTGTACTTATACAGCTATATCTTTATTACATAACTACGGATTTGTATTGGTAGAGAATAGGAAGATACACTTTTATTTGTTCGGGATCATTGATATTCCAAACGCGTAAAAGATGGCTTCCCCCACGGGATAATACTCCTTAGGAGTTCGGTTCCTTACTTTGGTTTTCCATTGCACCCATTCTGTTCGTTCTTCGTTACGATTATAATGTATTCACGGTGTTGCTGGATCCGACTGCGTAAATGACATTTCTATTTGTCGCTAGGGCTTCAGCGACGAACTGTTGTTACCGCTTTCACGAATATTCGTACAATAAATTTTATCTACTCTTAAAGGGATACGTAGATAGAACTTGTCTTGTAATTATAGTTGTAACATTTTAAAACGTTACCTAAAGTACCCTAATTTTAATTTAGAAATTATTGGTAGTGTATAAAATAAAGGACTACGTGTCCTCTGAAATTTCAATTTTCATTGCAATTCGCCGATCACTGATTGTCATCAATTCTGTTGATGTGGCTCTCACTTCTAGGAAAATTTTACATCTTCTCTAGTGTTTAATTTTTGGCACAACGATTCTCTTTACAGCGGCTTCTTTGGTCTCTATTATAGTACTGCGGAAAGATCGTCGACATACGGACAATGTCGACGATGAAGCGCAAATGCTGACAAGCCGAAAGGGTCGGAAAACCTAACGGCCATCAATATATTTCGGCACCGCAGCCGTTGATGTTCATTTAGTCATCGAAGAGTCAAGCGTCAAAAATCGTTAATCGAGAGTTGTCATATCACACTACTGCATTAAGTTCAAGTTAAATAATCATCGTTTTCTCTGTAATCCACTGTAATATATCCATCTATCAGTAAATTATCGTATAGGACAGAAACCACTAGAAATTCTAATTTCTAACATTTGCGAAAAAGAAATCCTATAATACACTCATCCACGCGTTTGCTCTCTCTATTCCGACAATATAAAACCTCGACAGACCCGATCAAAAAATCTTCATTAAAGCCTTTGTTAAAGCTATTTTCCAATCTTTTTCGCACTTCCCTAGGTCGTCTCTGGAAATCATACCCACCGAACTATAAACTCAATCCTACTCTCTTTAATCAGATACACAGCTTCAATTTCTGGCTCTCCTAAGGAGATTAATCGAGAGACTCTCCCCGTCTGCTGACTGACCAAGTCTCCCATCCGAATTGCCAACAGGCAGTTAGTTAGTCACTGGTTCCACTAATCCCGCTGATATTAATTCGGATACATGGAACGCGTGGCACGCACGCGCACTCATAGTCGAACCAAGTGTCCTCCTATATGGATAGAAGCGTGTGAGCAAGTAGTCCAAGTAGGCCGGCAAGGCGGCCAGCTGGCTGCCGCCTCCCAGACGATGATCAACTGCGCGGCATAATAAACGGATCTGTTGACGTCAACGCCAGAAGGGACCCGGGGAGGAAACAGGTGTCCTGTCTGCGAAGTCGTAGACAAGCAAACCAACCGTCCGCTTAAGATGCTCCTGGGCTTGAGTAATCGTGCGTTAATTATCGTAGATTACTCGGAACCGGCGAACCAGCGAAACACCGGCAAATTCGGCCACGCGATGTAGTTTACAGGATTTCGTTGCTGAATGTTGCAGAAGCGTCTTGCGCTGGGTTAGGTTCAGAGAGTTTGTTGTAGAGAAAAGCCTGATGGTATGCTTGAATTGATACTGATGGAATTTCGTGTCGAGTGCAATTGTTACTACACATTGCTAGTTAGTATCCAAATACTTTGAAAGTACCTGGGAGAATGAAACATATTTGGGTAGTTCTCCGTAGGTATTTGAAATAGTCTAAAGGTAAAAAGGTTAAATATCTAGTTTCCAAAGTAAAACATAATTAACGAAAAGTAGCTATTGGGCATCGTTATCGATAAAATGTTTGATCCGTTATGCGCTAAGAATCGAACGAATTTATACTTGAAAAATCTATTCGACAGTTGGTTTACTTCCTAGATCCTCTATCCCGAAACAACATTCCCGAAGGAGGTGAAACAAGCACCGATTCTATAAGCAAGAAGAAATACCAAATACGTACATACAACGTTCTATCTTATAGGCTATTTATCTTCGCATCCGCTTCTAGAATAACACATGGCCGCGTGTTGCATAATAAAGGGATCAATCTCCGTCAACGGCAGTAACAATGTGAATCGAGAAACGCGGGAATCCATAGTTACACGCTGTGGTTGGCTAATAATATTCGCGCGAATGGCAATACGCGTGATAGACGCGTTTAATTACAGCGTGACAATCGTTTCGCGATCGTGCATGCGCGAAAGGAACCGAATTTAGACGCGGAACGGATGTCTCCGTATAGACATTTGTTATTCCGGCTGTCACTTCATCATATCGTAGCTCGTACCCAGCTCGTTTATCATCAGGATAGATACCTCGATTATACCGGCTGAATATTGCCCACGTGTGTCAATGCACGCTGCTCTTTATAGTCTGCGAGCTCGTAAAATCGGCAACGAGTCCAACTTTATGTATTTCAATAACCGAAAAAGAAATAATTTCGAGAAAGAAAATGGAAAAGAAAATCTTCGATAAGAGAATGCTAAAATTCACATTTATCATAGATTGGTATAAAGAGAATCGATGTTATGACGATTAATCTATTCTCTAAATGTTACCAATATTGGAAATACGTATTACAAAGAAATTTAACATATTGTTGAGATATGTATAATTTTCTGTGCTGGACTAGGTTAAATGCGTAGTAGAGATACTTGTATGTGAATATCAGTGTGTGGAAGTATGTGTGTCCGAAGCGTCTCGAAAACAAAGGAATGTAAACTCTTTAGTCAGTTAAGAGTCGGTTAAGAGTCGGTTAACAGTCGGGTATAGAAGAAAGTGCTGAGACGCGTACAAGTGTGTATCGATGAATATATAAGGAATCGTTCATGAAATAAATATTTCATTATTTTAATATTAATCCTCAGTATAAATTTAGTGCTCCTATAACATTATTTCGGCTTGAAAGATCAATTTTCAACACATATCTTCAATTTACAAACGATATTTGCAATGTGAAAATCAAAGTGTTTCTATAAGATGTATACAGCCCTACTAATAGGCGACACCGCTTAACGCTCTAATTTACAACCTCGCTATATCTCTTCTACCAACTATACCAACGAGGTAAAATTTTACCGAGCGATAGTTGCTCGATGAATCCATTCTGTTCCGAAACCGCATTCGTTGCCGCGAAAAATCCCTATCGAAAAGGTGCATAATTCGAGTGGAAAATCGTTATCTGCCAGGAAATTGCGGCCCCTCCCACCGTGACGATCGAATGACTGGAATTTGCCATTCGACTGAACGGCCACTGCTCCTGGTGCTCGTAAATACCTTTCTTTTTCCCTTTTTTCGTTTCTTTGTTTCCTTTTCCCCATATTTTTTATTTGCCTTCCCTTTTTTATTTCACGAATTGGTTCACGCGACTGCGAAGCAATGATAAGCAAGATGAAACATTATGCATGCTAAAAACAGCAATATCGGACGCGAATATCCCCTTTTCCTGGGGTAATTCAAAGAAAGTAGGAACGAGAACGGTTATTAAAGAGGCTTTACGAAACCATACAACGTGTGGTTGAATAGATTTGGAGCAATTTGGGGAATAAGGGTGGCGTTGGGGTAGATAAAATTGAGAACGAAGTAGCTTATAATTAGAAATAACGTTTTGAAACACCGTTTTGGATTTAACTATATCGCATCGAATTATATTCAGCTTTATTTCCTTATACTTCTTTTATTTTACGGTTGTATACGCTATTCTAAGAGTGTGACATATTGTGTATAGATATCATTTAGTTTTAAATTAGTACGATAGACAAAAGCTGTATTTATGAAAACTTGGCCAATTGACAATTAATCGGTTAACAAACTATCTCAAGAATTACTTCATCCTATGTTCCAAATTTATCCGGAAAATTAACGATACACGATTAAGAAACGGTTCTAGTATCCGTGTGTGTTTCGTTTCCGTTTGCCATCGACTGAAGCATCGCGGGATCACGAACGGAAATCGATAGGAAATCAAACGGAAGATCGGTTGATCCTCAAAGGCCGACTAGTCGAACGGATAACCAGCAATTATTAGAGTTACCGGTACGTGTATCGTTCGTTAGCCGATTAAGGTGGCTGAAAAGGAATCTGATAGGAATTCGATGAGTCCCGACGAACGAAGGAAAAGCCATTACCGCTGTGGTGCTGGCAACTTACGGTCAACGATATCACCTTTCCAGTACAAATGTGCAACTGCACGGTTGCCTGACTGTAATATTGCTTCTGGCCATGTGAATCGAGAATTCGGCTAGATACAATAAGTACAATGTACAAAGCAACGCGACCATTCTCACAGCGGTTCTCAACTAGTGTTTGTTAACATTTATCAATTAACTCCTGGCTCAAATTGTCTTCAACGGAATTTGTTAGAATGATCGATTTTCCTAAGTAAAATTGTTTCTTATCTATCGAACGATATGTATATGATTAGCCATGTAACGATATGTCTGCCTTCTTTTCTAAATAGTATTATGGCCACCTAAGATCTGATATCGATCGAGGTTTAATAAAATTAGTGCGGCAAACTGTGGATAGCCTGTTCACCATTTGCGAAAAGTTGTGTTATAAACCGAGGCAAATAGTTCTTGCTTCCAAAATATTCCATTGTTACGTAAAATGAGCCACATACTTGGCAGCACCAAATGTCTAGTTCTACCCTGCAATAAAACCGATGTTATACAACTTTTAGATTACAAGTGAAATAGAAATAAAAGCAACGGGCCGACAGAATAAACACGAAATCGTCGGAAGCCGTAGGCGGTTTCGAATCGTTTTTCTCTCTCGCTCTTTATCTCTCTGCAAAGTCTGCGAATGTAATTTCTTCCGAAACTCCGTTTCGGTAAAATGACACTGCTCTCCGTAACATTTCCAGACCAAGAAAATTCGTTCCTCTACTTTCTCCTTTTTTCTCCCTTTTCTTACTCTCGCGAATCTTTGCCGTCTCCTTTATTTCATCTTTGAGGATGCTGCGATGCAACGACGCGACGGAAGAAGCGTCGAACGCGAAGCACGATAATTTGAAGACGCAACCAAGACTGATTCTTATTTATCAGAGCAACGATGTCGTCGGATTTCCATCAGAAGCCCGGATTCGGTTCCCAGACGTTCGTTACATCACAGGCATCGGCCCTTGTAAATATGCGGGAAACGTAACTGGGAAATGCCGAAACAATGATGTTAAAAGGTTTCGCACGTTGTTACGGAGTAATTGCACATATCTTTTCTTTAATATGAAACGTGGAGAACGTGCGGTCTTTTTCGCCTAATATAGCAACATTATAGTTTGAACTTCACCCTTAAAGTAATACTTTTGAACTTCTTCGTATTGTGCTTCCTCCCACAAAGTAATAAGAAAGTAACGAAGAAATGCTAGCTTAAATATTACAATTTACGTCAGAAACTTCTCATTTCAGCAAAATGTCTTCAGATGTAAAAACATTAAAAATGTGTCAGAAAGAAAGGTTGACTTGACACGAATGCCAGCAAGCAATATCCGAGTCATCTTCTCCCTCGTTCGAATCATCGTTTGATCACTATATTCAACGACTTTATTTAAATCTATTTGTCACGAATGTTAACTTTTTGCCATTTTTTCCTCTCTTTCATTCGTAAAACAGCGCGGACAAGGCGCTCTTTCACGCGACATCACGCGAAAAAATTTAAGACTAAGGTAGGAGGAAGTCCGAAGCAGTGTTAAACGAGGAAGCAGTCTGAATAGCGTGTCATAGGAAATCCAGCGATGAAAAAATATAATACCAGTTTTTTTCTGATGGTAACGAGGGAAGGAAGAAAGTGTGTGCGAGATGAAATGGCGACAGGAAGGAGCGCGATTCTAGAGGAAGCGGAAGAGGGCAGACAATTGTTTTATTATTTTCGTTAAACACAGGACTGGCGGGAAGAAGGAAGAGGGGGCGGTTATAAATCGCAAACTCGCGTAAATACTCGGGAAGAGCACCGGTTCTTTGCGCCTTTCTGCTAAACGCGTCTTCGAAGATTCTCTCGCCGTGACCTCCCCGTCCTTCTCGTATTCCCTCGTTCTTTCGCTGTTCTCTCGCTCGTGCAACGCGTTGATCCGTGAATCCGAAAAGGTACCGAAGCGATATCGTCCGAGCCGGAGGATCGACCGAGCATTTTCTCTCACACCATTCTGGCTATCGTTGAATGACCCGCTTTCTGGCTCGGTTTCTCCCCGCAAATTTCTAAACCAATATTCACACCTAGAGGACAACCACGGCTATAGATAATGAAAAGTGCCGAGGTCCTACACGAATCGATCGCTAAAACTCGGATGTATACGCACAAATCATTTTTATAAATTCTGCTTTTGCTTTCGATTATTTAATCAAATTCGTGTAATTCTTAGTATTTGGAAAAAGAGAGGCTAGGAAAAAAGGTATAAAATGGGACGTTTGTTAAGTGTACAACACGTCGAATAATCGTGTACACGTTTTGCTCTAGCTTGAAATCCACACGGGATGACGACACGTTGAGTAAACATGGCGTTCAACCGGCGACAGTTATTGCGCTTTTGAAGCTGCCCTGGTGTTTGCGTTTTCTATGGAAGCTACGTCCGTGTTTCTTTCAGATCTGACGGAGACCATATCGCAAACAATGAGAACGGTATGTACTGAAATTCTCTGTATTACAATGGGTCGCGTTGTTTCTTGGTAATAAAAAAGCAGAGGAAGTAACATTGATTTTCTGATGTTTGATTTTCTTGACTCGTTGGCTCTTATAAAATGATATTTTTATAATATATTGCAAGTTAATTCGTGGAAATTGATTAACTTTGCAAACAGATGACTTTATTACAAGACCTAACGACAACTTTTACCAGATACTTTCAGGACGAAATTGGAAGTATATTAAATTCAGGTTAGATCTCTGCACAGACTCTTAAGAAATGTTTTGTCGTGGCAATCGTAGGCGCATTCGACGCGTTTGAATTGGAAGAGGTCTGTTAAAAAAGTTGGCGACAAAAGTAATCTTTAACGTGACTTTCAAGGTCATATTTTTTCTATCGCATCTTATAGTACTCATCGATCCAAAGGTGTAGATATCTACGATATCCACCCTGTATAAGACATATTAACATCCTGTATAAGACATATTTTTCTAGAAATCTAAAATCTTCAATCTACTGATTATTCGGGTCATTCAGTTTTCACTTGGTTGGCCTGGACTGCTGTCATTTTTGCGTGGAATACATAGAGATGCGGTCGAAAAACGCCCATGAAATAGGCTTAGAAAACTGTTATAATTTTTTTTTACTATAAAAAAATTGTTGTATTCGTTAAATATATATAAAACCACATAGCTCAAAATTCAATAACTTCGTTTCTTTCTTTTCCTTCTAAAAAAAATCGCAAAAAGACGCTGTTTTAGAACATTCTAACCCAGGACACCCCCTTAATGGTCACAAAGATGTACATGAACGACTTTTTAGATTGGATTTTACAGGGGATGAGACATTATAATAAAAGGAACGTCGTCATCCACGGTAATAAGGATCGTTCTTTCTGCAAAGAAAGTTGTAACCTAAACGGTCAAAAAAGTGAATATTCCATTTAAATATTTCGAATATTTCAGAAGAAATAGAAACAGACATTCATAGGTATAAAAACTTAAAAAGAAATAGGTTTTATAAAGATTTATGTATTTATATTTAAAAATAGTGATCGTAGAAATGTCTCGTTACTTATAATTTCTATAATATTTATACCCATGTTCGTTTAAAAAATAGCCTCAAATACAATTATAATAAATCTACTTAAATGTAGATAGAATAACTATACAACTCTATTCCGTTCTTTTTCACAAAACAAAAGCGTCTAGAAAAAATTACTTTATTCTCGTACTCTAAATTTAGGTCTTCCGTCATAATTAATCTCTATTCTTCGATGATCAAGTAAGTTGTACTTATCTATTCCTTCACCTACATTCGAGTTTTGAAACCGTATTCTCAAATGAAAATATACGACGATTGTTATCTAAAGTGTTTTAAATTGTCAATTCAATTTCACTGTCGATGGATCACATATATATATATATAAAAGAAAATACCTTCATGCCAAGAATACCGAAATCGAATATGATAAGTGAAACGGAGACGTGCGATAAAACCGATCGATCGATGGTGATTTCACGATCTATCCTCTTTGAAGAGAAGGGACGAACGATAAAACGTACATTTGGAGGAAGAGGTTGGAGGCGAAGAGGAGGCCAGTGCAAGAAGGGAACGTATAAAAGAAGAAAACTGGGGCACCGGTTCAAAGGAAAGAGCAATCGTCTGCTGCGGTTGACGAACGTGACTCTGCTTTCGTTACCGGAAAGGAAAAAGGAAACGACCTCCCTTTAACGAGTCACGAGCCGCGAATCAGCCGCAAGGATCCCTGATGATCCGGAAGGATGATCGCTTATCCGGACAAAAAAGGACCAGCATCGGCTCTATTCCTCTCTTAAATTCAAGTTGTCCGCCGTTCGTGCGAAGTGCACGCCGACCTATGGTGAGAAGAAGTTGAAGAGCTGTCCTCGTCAATTTCATTACCGCCATTCTGGCCCTTCTCCTTCGTTGACGCTGCCATTCCCGTTTTTAGTCGATGGCTCTCGCTGCTTTGTGCTCCCTCAGTAAAATTCTCAGGGTGAAATTTGCTGATCTATCCAGGATTCTGGATCATAATCGCCCGATGCTTCTATCTTTCTTGCGTCAACTGATTGACGACCGTGTTCGATGACACTTTGTTCGAAGCGATTTTCCATCCAAGTTTTTTTTTTAACTGAAACG
Organism: Bombus impatiens; assembly: GCF_000188095.3. Classification (NCBI taxonomy): domain Eukaryota; kingdom Metazoa; phylum Arthropoda; class Insecta; order Hymenoptera; family Apidae; genus Bombus; species Bombus impatiens. The sequence goes on from NT_176970.1 coordinate 264,157, forward strand.
TTCCTGCCATTGGATTTTAATTGCGTTTTATCGCACGTTCGTAAATTTTGATTACATTCCTTGCTGTACGAATAATCTCGTAACAGGATGTATAAGTACGATACTTATTTGTTTCCGTTTCATTCAGCTAACAAATACTTCCAGCCCATTTTTCTCTAAACTTTCATACTTCCTTTCAATTCATCAGTTCCCAGAGCGTGTTTCATCCAACGCAAAACGTTAATGAATTTCGCGTAATTATTCTTAGCCGCGATGGCCGTTTCTGAGAAACTAGCGCGTTGTCTCGGATGGCTTTGTTCTCGAGCGTGTTCCACAGAGTTGGTCGGAGCTATTGTAAATAGTCACGATTTTATTCCGTAGCAACGTTGTTCAGTAATGAACCGGCTCCTCTTATCTCATTAAACAAAAGGGCGTCGATCCATTAGAAGAGGCCGGTTACTCGGCAGAAAGCAGAAATCGTTCGTAGCTTTTAGTTCTCTCGTTTGTTTCTCTCTTCCTTTTTCCACCCTTCCTATCTCTTTCTCTGTTCGTTCACTGTTTCTCACACATAATACCGTGGATCGTTTGAGAATCCCGAAGGGCATTCGCTAGTCAATTTAATTACGCTTACCCTCCCATCCATCCTGTTCCTTTTCTAAAACGTTTCCACGGAAATTTATTTATTTGATTATTCATTTAACGACAAACCGATTAATGTGATTCTCGCTTCTCGAAGTATTTATCAAAATAACACCGATGTGTCGATGATAATCAAAGATTTAATTAGATAATGAGTTAAATGGAAGAAAGAGAAACTTTGCTTCTAACAGAAATTTAAGCAACATTATACGAAAATAGCCAAGGGCTTTAATCATTTTCGGTAACGTAACCAGTGCTGTCCTATTTTACAAAATTAATAAGTCCTCGACTTAGCTAATAAAAATTTGTAATGAAATTTAAACGTTTGTGGATTCTATATTATTACTAACATACGTGTATTTAATAAAAGACTATCACAATTACAAATAAATCAAATTAATTTGATTCTTTATTAATAATTTCAATTGTACAATTTAATATTAATATTTTAACTTTATTTATCGTTATTCCAATTAAATTCAAGAAAATAATCAATCGCTGACGTTTCGTGGAAACACAACCAGCCGGTGTGCTTATTTTCGTTATAACATATACGTGCATATGTAATATTAGTGCAAAAAAAAAAGGAATGCAGCATTATTTTATTGCATATTATTTTCTGCTACCGGACAAACTATTTACCATTGTTTTAACCTGTCTTGCATAGTATATTTGGCGTTTATTTTCGCAAAAGCTTTTAATCTACTTTTTAACCAAAAAGTTTGAAGCAACGTTTCTCGCTTAAAAAGATAGATGCAGGTATATGTGAATGAGATAAAGGACAACATTTATATTCCAAGATTTGCTCCTTTGATACGCGAATTCGTATATTTGATTTCGAAAATCAGCTAACGAGAAATTCTTTCAATATTTTTTTCACTTTCAACTCTTAACGTATAAAGAATTTTGATCATGACTATTTTAAGTAAAATATAGGAACGTAGAGTAATACATTTCTCATGGAAGTTCGGATATCACATTGAAAACAGTCGATTGATTAAACGAGGATACAATTCAGCTGAAATATAATACCAAGTCTAATTGGATTCCTGAATCGTAATATCCATGCTAACTAATTACAATGGCTCTCCTGTTGAGGCAGGAATTTTTTTCCTTGATAGATTTCAATATTTAGCATCCTCTGAGCAACTTAATACCAGATAGCGTATCATTCTACATCGCGTTGCACAATGGAATTATTCGAATAACTCGTGGAATTGCAAATAATTATTCCTTCCTTTTAATAATTTCAATCTTCCTCGTTCAATTATTGTGAAATAATTTCAAAATAATAATAATCGCATCTATGTTTAAACGATTCTCTATTGGTCGATTTTCACAAGCGATATCAACCATTTTAATTTCGAGTCATAACTCGAAAATGTTCCTAATCGCGACAAAACGTTAAATTCATGTACGGACATTTCACGTTGTAAATTAGATTCCGAGAATGTGCCGGGTTTCGCAGAGCGTCGAATCGTCGCGTATTTTCACGGTTACGGCCTGTTCAACTGATTGTGCAACCTAGACCGAGCAATCGAGAATTTTAACGGTGCTTGACCGCCTCAAACTTGCCTCTGCCTTTTGCCGTTTTATTTTCCATATCCATGTTCCGATCTCAATTTTATTATCTATGATCAGTCATACGACTCAGAAAAACCGATTGTGTTTTACGCAAAAGTATTATTACAATCCTCGACAAAATATTATCTTTGATCTTCATCTTTGAATTTGTTCTTCCAGCAGAAATAGGTGTCAAATAGATCACACCTAAGAAACTCAAAGGTACTAATAACAACAATTTCGATTGCGATATTTCTGTCGGTAGCTACCTATTAAATCGAGTTTCTTTCTCTTCTCAGTCGTCGGAAAGTAGCAGAACTTTGATAATGCGCGAAGAAGGTCGTGGATGAAACGTTCTCTATGGTCTCGCTGGAACGTCAACTGGCATTCGTAGAATTTTTCGAAATTCCTGCAATCTCGTTAAAGAGAGAAGAAAGGGACGAAGAAGACAGACGAAACCAGAGAAAGAGAGGAAACTGGAAGAGCATAGAGGAAGACGATGGCAACTTTCTATCGTGTATGTTAGAGGAAATTCGTGCTACAGAAAGTTCCTTAACTCGCGTCTAGAGGAATGGCTGTCAACTTGCGAAACTTGTTCCGCGGAATTACCTCGTAAGCCGCGACCATTCGCGTACGAGGGACCGATGGGTTGGCTGGCGAGAAATTTTCACGTCGACCAGGCCGATATGCACGCGCGCACCTCTAGAATTTCCGAGGACGCGAGCAATCCTCTCGATCGAGAGGGGATGGTCGCCACGCCGCGCCGATCGGACGATTCCCGGGATTACGGCCTCGGAGCGTCTCGCCGCGCCGTGCCGTAGTGTGCTCTCCCGCTCACACAGACCAACCGTAAAGTTGCTTCCTCGAAACTTCAACCTGAGCCAACTACGCAACGAAGGAACTACGACGATTTCCAAATGGATTGCCGGAGAATCTAGAATCCGTTGTCCAACGAAGTAACTACGCGAATAAGACGGGCAAGGTTCGTGCGTAATTTCCAAACGTGATTCGAAAAGCTGATTTAGTGTCTGAATCGATTTAGTGTTATTTGTTCACAATTAAACGAGTAAGCTGGCACTAAATGAAATAAACCTTTCAAATAGATATAGAGTAAACATAGTAGATAAATCCTAATCTTAGAAGTAGAAAGATCGGGCTTGATTGTAACGTTTCCTGTAATTTCGTTGTCAAACAGGAGACAATTACGTACGAATTGATATTTTTATTATACGTTTACAAAGACAGTTACACAACGCATTTACCGAATTCGAAACACCGATTCGATTCGACCTATGTATTGCTTGTGAAAAACGCTTGTCATTCGCACTCGACACAACTCACGACCAGTTACGCTTCGAAACATTCATTCGCCCCTTCATTGTCATCGATATATTCCCCTTAAAGTGTCTAAAAATAATCAATCATAGTTTACACGTTACCCTGTTGCGAACTTTCTTTCCAGCATTCACGGTTCGATTCTCGATATTAGCGAAAGTTAGCACCTTCGAGCCATCACGTGCAACTTTTTCCGCCAAATGTACGCGATTCCTCGTTCCCACTCTCGCTTTTTCGCGGTTTTTCGAGCCAAACGACATCGCCTTACAGCACCTTTCTTCCTTCCGCAGAAGTCATCGGGAGTTTTGTGTAACATAGCCGTAGGTTGCGGCCAAGAGAACCGGGAAAGTTTAATTACGCTTCTGCGTCTTTTTTCAGTCACAACTTTTCGCAGTACGCTTATGCACTTTTTCCCAAGCTTCACAAAAGATGTATCTCATGAATATCTTTCTTTGTTATTATACTTTGCTACAATCTGCTTTGGGATTCCTAGCTCGGCAAGGAACTTACTTACATCTCGAACGTCTTTTTGAACGTTAATAATCTTTTTTAACCGTTGGATCAAATATTCAACTGTTATTAGAGTACTATCTTATGCGAACGATATCGCTTATGGAATACATGTCTGAGATACGATATCGTCGGATCACTCGATACGCGTAGTATGCAAATCTCTAGATTATAGTAGCTTTAATTTCCGTCGATTATCGATACGATGAATGATAATTACTTGACAACTAAACCGTGTAATGTATTAGCATGAATCAAGAGATCGTAGTTTATTCGTGTAATAATTGTTAACAAACATATTACGATCAGGTGAATCGATTGTGTCTACAGACAAGTAACACGTTACAGTACAATTTCTATTATCCAGTGTCCCATTATCTCAACATTCCGCTATTACAATTCTATCCTAGTTGAATATTCTATTACACTATTTTAGTACGCATATTACGCATTATCAGTTTACTTGATAATGAGATGTAATTTGAATTATCATCACGGTATACCGATTTCTGGATTAGAGTATTATAGAACACTGTATTATTATTTGGAAACGTATTTATTGAACGGATAACCTATTTGTATTGATTTTAATTCTCGATCATTGTACATTTATAGGTATTTAAAAAATTCTATCTTAAGGTTGCTCAACAATTTGTATTATTAAGTATTACTAAAAATTTACAATTACTCTTTGATAGTAATACACTTTTAAAGAACGATCTACGAGTATATACATATGAAATGATATTTAAGAACTGTACGGTTTGACTCACCATTGAAAATTTCAAAAGTCGTAACATATCCTCGGAACACTTACCTGAAAAAAATAAATTACAATTAAATTGAGAGCTACGATTTCATCGTTATAAGAGCTATAAAAATGAAAGAATCGCTATTCATCGAATCGTACTTTCTCGTTGATCAGTCAGTTATCTATGCGTCAATTATTATTCACACGACTTTGCATAGTTATCGTTTGTAACCCGTATTAGCGAAATTTCTAGTAAGTGGAACTATCGAAGGATTAATTTCCATAGTTGGTTGTTTGAAAAACGAAACGAGACCTAATCCGAGTAGCAGAACGCGGTAGGATAAATACGCCAATACAATTCCGTTTTCTGTGTAAGGTGTAACTTTTCGAGGTTGCATATGTAGAAGGAAAGAGAAAGCGAAAGAAATTCGGGTGACGTGGGTGGTACATGTGGGGCGAAGAATGGTCGAGGCAGAAAAGAGCAGGACTAGGAGAATTTTCAAGCACGACGTCGCAATTACATCGGATCAGAAAGGAATATTTCATTCAGCGCCCTTCATTCGACGAAATCGAGAGGGTGGGACGCGAAACCCACACTCTTCCCTATCCACCCTTCATCCCTCCTGCTACGGATTATTAACGGGCAATTTGCCGCGTCTGCTGCTGACTGTATTGTCTCTCCATTCTCTGGGCCTCTCTTTCTTTCTTCTCCCTCTTCCTTTCGATTTTCACCTTGCCCTTTCTCTTCTTCTTTCACCCGTATTCGAATCGTCTGGTTTCCTCCGTCCGTCGCGTCCTTGTATCTCCCCTCACTTTCACCCTGCCACATTTTCCTCAAATCTCGTCCGTGCCCTTCTTGCTCTCCTCTGTCCCTTTTCCTCTTTTACCTCGGTCGTATCCTTCGGCACTAAATCCGAAGTTCGTTAAGGAAAGCACGAGTGGGTGGGTTTCGTTACTTAAAACCTACTTGTCCAAGGGACTGTCATCTTCTCTATTCTCCTTTCAACGTTTGGTGACGGGAGCTTATTCGTGTTCGAAGACTGTCTGGGATCCTGTCCTAGCCTGTATTATGTATTAACGTTCGTAAGCGTATGTGTTATTGATTGTCAAGGTACGATGTAAGCTACCATAGAAAGAAAGATAGCAATGCTTTCAAACTGGACAGAAAAGAACGGAAGAAGAATTTTTCTAGGATATCGGTTGAATACCGTGCGTGCATGTAGGTATTCTATTATTAAAAATTTAATGTTAAATCGTCGCATGGTATCTAAACCCTGTTTTCAAGATGAACGTTAAAACACTTTAATCAAAGTAATACCGTAACAGGACACTATTAAAGGTTAACATACGATAACAAAATTAACGCTTATAGTTTTCGAAGCTTGTGAAACTCGGAGTGGTTTAAAGTTACTAGTTACAATCTCTAGTTGCAACCTAATCATCGGTAGTTACAACCTAGTACCAAACATATCGAATATCTCACTAAAGTATAAATAACGCTCCAAATACTCAACTCCGTACGAACGAGCAATTCTAACAACCGATTCAAATATAACATCGCGATGTGTAATCGTGCAGAAACAGTAACGTGTCTACACTTATATTGTTGCACTTTTATTATTCCCAAGTGTAGCCATTACGTTAATTATCGGGTAGCAAAGAGAAAGCCAGAATTCCTGAAGCGGCTGACTCCGGGCCAGTGTATTTACGAGATATTCGCCGGGTAATATCGAGCCTAGAAACCTTCAGTGGTACACGTGTGCATGGTAAGCCTGAGAAAGGCGAAGAGCCAACGCTGCCACTGGCACACCGATACTGGCCGTGCTTCTAGCTGCAGCCAGTAAGCCAGTTAGGCGGGGTATTTAGAAGGGAATTTGGTGGTCCTGAAGTTGTACATTATACCGTCTAGCCCGAGTACGCGGTTATACAGCTTGCCCGTGGACTCCAAATCCAGCGTCTTCCTTGCCCTGAAATTTGTGGCCCGGTAAATTTAATAAGTCGACAACCACCGTTGTCCTGCAATTCCCACAGGGACGGTCGACCTTTTATAAGACCGCTTGATCGGAAATTTATCATTTTACGTAGAACTGTGTGTCGTTTCTTTTACATCAAATTACTTTTTTGGCGGTATGCGATTGTAGCGATTAAAAATTATTAGCTGGGAATTATATTCTCTCTATTCCCTAACGAAGTGTCTTTTACGAGATTCTACGTTTCAATTTCATTTCACATTTTACTTCATATTGTCAGAAAGTAAGTATATAGGTACTACTAAGTGATACGAAATTCAACATACTTGGGCCTAAATAATTAATGCATGATTGCTATAATAAATACAATGGCGTGTTAATATTTTTTGTAGCTACTGTATAAAAAACAATTACCTTTAATTCCTCAACTGGAATTAATTTCTAACATACACACCGCTAAAAATAGTATACCTTTTCTGATCGCATAATCGAATATGACCAAGTTGTAGAAAATATAACGTCAATTTCCAACTTACCCAACATAAATATCAAAACTAACGCAAATATTCGCACTTGAAGATTCGTTACAAACGTATCGATCTAGCAAGTACCAGTGGAATAATAGTACAGTCAACGGAATCGATACAACAAGATCGCATAAATCAAAGTATTACATAGCGACATCAATGGCCACGCGATACTCCAGACTCACGATCAGGTACATTCGTCTTAGCATAACGTACTATTCTTGTTTTTTGACTATAGCTGCTAACTTTAGCAACTTAACGATCTTGCTGGATCTTCTCCAGCAACTATGCCGAGAAAGCACCCTCCTCCATTGTCTCGGAAACGCTCTCGAGAAGTATACTTATTTTCCCGCTCGGGTATCTTTCGTTTCCCTCCTCCGACGAACGTTTTCACCTCGTACACACTCTTTTACATATTTCATCGTACCATCCGCAAGGCCAGCGGCGAAATAAAGCAGAGGCGAGGAATGGGCGACGAGACGAAGGGTCGAACATTTACAAGTCATGCAGCAAGACAGAGAGGGAGGAAAAGAGGGTGGCTACGGAGCCAAATACCAGCAAACCATTCTACAAAGTAAACAAGATGGAGCCCGCCACGGCTTATCCTCGTCTGAATGCAACAAGCTATTTCTACTCGTCCAACGCTTCGTCTTTCTGCCTTTCTGGGCCGGTGTCACTCTTACCGTTTCCTTTACAGTGAAGCACATTGCTCCAGACAGTACACCGATGTCATTACCACCTTTTTCTACCCTCACACTTCCTCATCGTGTTGTTCTTCCAGGTTCTTGCTCGACCAAGCTGCGAACTGACAGGAGAAATGCAATTTCGCGAGCAAAAGAGTCGCGTATTCGTACGTATTCTTCGGTAGTGGACCGGATGTGTCATTGCTCGAGGCAGACTGTTTAATTGGAACAGTTTAGAATGTCGAGTTTATGTCACGACGTTTATTTATTATTAAAACTTTGACGTATGTATATTCGTAGTATAGGTGGTTGTAAATCGAGGCATATATTCATTTGGATTCTTAAAACCTGCCTATCCTGCTAGAATTAACTAACTAAATCTCTACGGGAAATGATGTAAAGCTCACAACAGCTGACAATTAAGGATTAAATTCGTGATATTCTCCTGAAACTCAACGCGTTACCGTTATCAACGATAACGATCGGCGAATCGATACCTATCCACCATTATTGCTGCAGCATGTGTGCATCTAACGATATCATGCGAACGAATCCCATGAACGCTCGTATCACACTTCGAAATCATCAACCGGCTAGTACGTATTATTAAAACAAGTCCACGCGTTTCGGTCGAACATTTCGACCGCTTGATTCTAATAAATCTCTATTCGCTTGTATTTGCATAAAGCAAAAAATTATACAATTTATACCCAGTAAACTGCGATATCTTATTTGGGAGCGAAATCGGAATAATAATTGAACTTTGATATTATTTAAAAGCTGTCCTCGTTGAGTTAAACCCATAATGTAACTTATGAGTAAGATTCGATATAATACATTCGATACAAGGTAAGAGGTTAAGGACAGTTATGAAGCATTGTCTGACTAATTGATGGTAAAGGCGAGAATTTGTTGATATTAAAGAAAATTTTATAGGGCGTATCAGCGCCCCGCATTATTATTACAGCGCAACGCGTTCGTGCTCGTTGTTTTCGCGATACTCGCGTATGCATGGAATTTTCCAACGCGAGCGTTTCGACTCGGTGAAATACCTTTAACGGCCTCTTTCTCCTTTCTTTCTCCTCATCCAGGTTCCCTCTTATTCTTCTTGTCCGAAAACGTTCTATTTCTTCATTTCCAGGTTATACGCGTTCATTACTTATGCAAGACTAGGCTGATTATTTGGATGACCTAATCCGATACGCTAGCAGTAACACGATTTTAAATTTAAGATGTCGTTACAGTGCAGAGCGAAAACAGATTGGATTACTAACATTTCGCGGGTCTTATATATAAATAATATTCGAGGCAGAAGATATCGAAAAAATGTCCAAACTGAACGTACTGTTTCACGGATGTGTTAGTAATTATTTAATGTAATGTAAAAACAATGTGTATAGTAGAACACAGGTATGTTTATATCAGTTCGTTAGAGATAGTTCAAAAACTTGGTACGGTATTTTCCATGTGCGGTCATTTCAGTACTCATTGTCCAAACGTTTTATTATTTTTTATTGCTTTTACGCTTCGCAGGGCTAAAAAAACTCGCGATGCATCAGTTAGTACGAAAAGTTCGTTCACGGCATATCATCTCTGGCGCAAAAACTCGCTGGAAAATGTGTTACTAACATTGTTTTATTCGTGCGTGTTTGCTTTATGAGTTGGAACTTGGAGCAAAGGCTTCCAAGCCGGATAGGAATATTTGTATTGAAACATTTGTATTCCAAACTATGATTGTTAAACGTTAAATGATTATTCTGCGATTACGCGAAAATAATTCAGGATATTCAAAACCGGGGATGAAATATTCGAAAATGCGAGACACGAAAATAACGCACCAGAGTTGCAGACGATGATAGATTTGAAGATATCGTACTTTTTAATCAATTTATCCTAATTAATAATTGATTTATTATTTTACTGAAATTCGATTCTATTCCTTTTAACACCTTGTTGTATCAAAAATAATCTCGAATATGTTTTATTCCTTTCTCCCACATTTATACTACCATGTATAGATGATTTTGATCAACAGAATAGAAAATTATTCGACCCTCCATGTTCGAAAGGTGAATATATCCAGGGAAATAAGAGAGGTAGAGGAACAAGGTTGGAAACAAACACGAGGGCGAAGGAGTACACTTAAAAAACCAGACGAACATCCTCCATCCCATTTTCACCGTCCCTCAAATCTATTCTTCACAGGTCCTTCTCTCATCTGTCCCCCTTCCCATTGCTAACCAGAGGGTTCAAGTTAACAGCGCTTAAGGTCGCTGTGGGTAACCCAACTCCTTCGAATAGCACACTCGTTTAATTACCGGGTTACTAAAAATCGTAATTGCATTCTTCCGTATTAATTCGCGTACTTTCGACTCGTTAATTGACCACGCGCCTGCTTGCTGACTATCGGGACCAAATTAAACCAAACCAATAGGAAACAGGCTTGCTCTTTTCAATTGTATTGTGTTCTGATTGCGGTTAATAAAGCGATTTCGGGTTTTCATGATCCGTACGGGCTATATGCATCGCGATCGTTATTAAAACGATGCAATCTCGATTAATGGGACGTTTACAAGCCATCTGCATGGAGATCGAAAAATATAACCACAGTATGCGCGGCGACATAATTTATCGTTTCGCGTTTCATTCACCATTCAGTAAATCTGATGTTAGTGATCGTTGCGAGGTATTACGTTAACTGCAAGTTTTGATTCGCGCTTAACAGGCACAGCCGAGCGTTGCTTTGATTTCACCCCCTTTCCTTCCCAACAACCGCTTGGCCGCGTTCAATCCTTCAGAATTGCGATGGTAAACGAAAATGCCGCGAATATGAATTATTTGCTCGATTCTCGCGGAAACGCGGCTGCCTTCGCTGTTGGCGTTAATATTCGGGCGACGCTGTGTTCGAGATTTGCTAAAGAAAATATCCGAACACACACATATACGTATCTCGATCTTTAATCGCGATACCACATATTCGTGTAGCAAGTTTCAATTTTCTAATACAATTGGCCTGTTACTAACATTCTGGGCTATTCGATTAATGTAATTATAGTCATTAATAAAGAAAGTGTCATGAGCTCTACGATAATTTGCAGGTTTCGCTATTGTGTCATTTACATGTGATATTAATCCGAATATTGAAGTCCTCAAAGTATATCCTTATCTCGCTAGAAAGCTCAATGTACATTAAAGTTGTGTTTCTGCGCGAACAGCTAGTTTTGAGAAGAAAATGATGTTAACGTTCCGTTAACGACGTACTTCTGATCTAATGTGTCTTTCTAGTATTTGAAGAACCGTGTTATTTAAAAATTAAAATGAATCGTTTTTATTAAATACGCATAAATTTACGATTTTAAAGTACATTTAGACAATGGCCAAAGCTTTGAAAATGTTTAATCGAAATATTCAAGAAAAATCTTATGAATATATAGTATAATGTCTTATGAAAACAACCTTTTTTTATTTTGTACAAGCGTATCCATTCGAATACACGATAAAATAGTATCAGTAGTAAAAAGTTTTTCCGATTTTACGTATCATTTAACGCGTTTTAATCCCATTAAAAACCTATAGTAATGGAACGAACGCAACTCCTCCTGAACGGACATCTCTCCCTCCCCCCTCTCGCCAGATGAAAAAAATATCGCGAAACAATGACACGGTGAATTACGAACAAAAAGAGCTAATAAATGGATATCGAACGCGTTCAACCATAATTTCTTTTAGTTTTGTTAGGATTTTCGGTGAATTAAATTCTCAATATATGTTCGGAGTGCTTGCAATTTGCAATTCATACGTACTCGATTCGTGTTTGCAATTTATACATATAAAAGCCATTCGATATACATTTGATATACATTCAAGAAACACTTATTCAACGTATTCAATTTAATCTTCAAGCCTGACTTTCTTAAAAAGAATCTCCTCTATTACCTTTTTTAAGTGTTTCTAACCTCACAACAGTCACAATTCCAGACTCGTTATTCGCGTATCACTCTCTCGTCAAATCTAGTCACATCGTGCAACACATATTTCCATTAAACACAAACGGAGATAACAGTATCAAAGCAACCAGAATTAAACTGAAATTAAACCAACTATGATTAAAATTACGTCAATTGCAAACGCGTCTCACTCGCGTCTTTTTTTCGCCATGAAACAGGGAAATCAGCGAGTCACCGGCGTCGCTACTGTCGTAACGCTACGGTATGATTTATTTGCAGTGCAGCTGGTGAGTCGGTGCAACGAACGCGCCATAGCCATAGGGTAGGGTAATTCGACGAGATTTTACTAGCACGTGACAAGCTAACAAGGAAGTGTGCAGTTGACCCGACAGACGACGTAAAGACGCGGGGTTCAGGAGGTCATAAACTGCGAGACAAAACAACAAAAGTTGGAAACTCGTCGTTGTCATGGCATACGTGACAAATCTTACCTAATTCTTACGCAACCGTGTATACTGCATGCACATATTTGGCCCTCGCCCCTCTACCCTACGGCTCTCCGTAACTGTATAGGATGGTGTATAACTCGGAAACATTTCACGCAAACGAGGAAGGTTAATGAGTAGAACGAAGCCAGCTTGCCGAGGTAACCACTCGTTATGTTAGAACGCCAGTGGACGCCCTTGATATTAGCACGTAAATATGCATGGCGTATCGTGGTGTATCGCGTAATGATATTCAAAAATAGCGAAACAAATGCCTATATAATCATCCAATTTAGAATATAATCGAATGTTTAGCAATATAATATGCGTAAAAATGTTATCATATTCAAAGTATTATTATACATATTTAGCGTTTATATTACGTTGTGTCATAAAATAGCATATTATATACATATATTTTAAGAGCAAAGGAACTAATATTTACATAAATCGTATTGTGGTATACACAAGCCGAATTTTACTCTAACTGAATTTATACTCGGGATCTTACTTAGTGGCTTCTTAAATTAATTCAATATTTCTATCGTCGAACAACTGTGCAATTTAATTTATAAGGACCATATCATTTACACGTCATTAAACAACATCCACTCTTGACAAATCTTAAAACACTTTGCAATACCGACGTGGCGATTCTACGTTCTTTAGCACAAACGCAGAAGGATAATGCGATAACATTTTGTGGCTATGAGGGGAACTAGACGAGTGGCCCTTCGGACAAACTTGTTACAAGCTGAACAAGATGGAGAAAGGCGGACGTATCATGCCGGTTAGCGGCACTGTGCACAATGATAGTCCGCGTTAACGACCGTCGAGAGTTACAAGGCTGCAACAAACTGGACGCAGGCAGACGAGACCAGACGAAACGAGACCCGTAGCCTTAATTGCTGGCCAGGGATTTACGGCAGCTAGGTGGCGAGAATATAAATATTCCCGCGGGATAGCCGCAGCTAGGAATGCCTGCCAGCTTCGTCGAGCGCCGTTTAGCGTTCCATTCTTTCTCCCCTGACCTCTTTAATCCTTCCTGGGATTTCTTCGTAACGTAACGCGAATTCCTGCGACGCGCCGCGTTCTCCTTGCACCGAGACACGGATCGTGCTTCAAAAGGGATCCATAACGTCATTCCAACTTAAAAAAATGTTATCGGGTTATGTATGCTGATCATGAATGAGATTTTTATGCCGGTGTTTCTTCACGAGGAAGAAAGAAAGAGGGGATATGGTATCTTGTAAGGTTACTCTGCTACTCTTAGGTGGGAAGGATTGTTCGTTAAGAATTTTTGTGTGGATTAAAATAAAGTCGCATTGTGTAATATTTTTCTTACAACTTTAGTTTCTAGCTATTCGACGTTAGCAATTAAATATTTTCAAATAATAGTCTAAAAATAAAACTTGCGTCCGTCTTTCGCTAACAAATACAGAAAAATAGTAAGAATTAAAAAGTACTCTGTAGGATACGAGCAGAAATAAAAGAAAGGTTGATAAAAAGAAAAAAAATCTTTCCACTGCATTGTACAAAAAATACAAACAAAAAGTAGTGTTGGCGAAAGCAGAGTTTCTCCGCGCTTTCTATGCGCCGATGACCGCTTCAAGCGGAAGAGGGTGCACACCACGTGCAACTTCTCTACATTCTACAGGCGACAAATCGGCAAAGCGTAACAGCATGCCTGCGTTGCGATCACCGTCGGTGTTATTGAGCGAAAATCCCTATTAACCTGGCTCGTACATAAAACGCTTAACTTCACGCTCTCTCCTGCTTCGACACTTCCGCGGGAGTAGCGAGACTTTGTATAAATATACGATAAATTATCAAGGAATTACGTATAAATATTTATGACTCCGCGAGTTCGTTCGGTGTTACGCGATATCCTCTCGCGGGATAATTGGAAAGAACGTTTCTGAGTTGAAAGGGGAGTACTTTTCGGGGTTTTACCTTTTGTTTTCAACGCGTGTTTATACACTAAATTTTCCCGTTTGTAAGCAGCAGCTCGATTAAACGAGATTTACTTTGAACGTGATGCCATCTACTGCAGAAAGTATCTCGTTCGGTTTATATTAGGTCACTTTATTGGTAGGTTGTTTTAGTAACGCTATTTCTGTGTATCAAGAAGCTAACGATTACAAAGAAATGTTAATAATATACGCCAATTTTCATATTCCTTACATTGATTATTAAATTAATTAAAAAACCGAATAGCTTCAGAAGTAATATGAATTAAATTAGCATACATAACTACAAAATAAGAGCGGTTCCGAGAATACCATAAATTAAACATCTACGATCTATTCAAACTATTCATTATTAATATTTAATGAAAGCTTTACGACCAATATTTGTCTCATTTTTCTCAATACTGTATGATAGTAAACGCTTTCTATACATTATTCATATTTTATATGTTCCGTATACTAACCACATTAACATCACAGAGCTAAAATCTACAATTTACGTATCCACATCCACGATTCATCTACTTGGTTTCTACCACACAACTAGGTTTCTCTTTGATTCGCCAAAGAAACAAAATCGACAAACCTCTTCATCTTAACTAAAAATCGGCCCAAAATATGTTTTCAAAGGAAAACGAACGCTCCGTAAATTAAAAATGAAGAATGGAAATCAAAGCATGAAATAACACGAAATTGTAATTTGCTAGCCAGTCTCGACGATTATAAGGGTTTGTTCTGGTCTGAGAAACACAAAAGAACTGTATTTTAATAGGAGAAAGGATGTATTAAAGGCAGAAGATAAAGAAGAAGAAGAAGCGAACGGATCTGGTATATTTTAATTTCATCGGAGTAATTTACGCGCGCTCGAGGGTTGATTCTAATCTCCCTGGTATTTAAATAGCCGAACTGCGCTAATTGAAACATCTATTTCATAAACTTCATTTCTTGGTGGAAAGATAACTTTCTTCGGTTACTTTATTCTGAAGGTCTACGCGTCTATACGGCGAGAAGAGGTGGAGGAACACAGGGGGCAAAAGATACGAATTAATTACTTCGATGTCTCCTTCGAAGCAGCTGCAACTTCAAATTCCCCCGGGAGAGTAGTTTATCTTGATTACCTTTAGTCCTTTAGACCTTAGTCCTGGATTAAGAGGGATGATTGAGTAGTCCGCAAGGGCTGCGTGTTCTCGTCTGTCCCGGCTTTTGATATTATATGAAAACATTCTGTCATAGTGATTCGCGGCGAGGGTAGAGAAACGCTTCAGACAGGCAACGGGAAAATTAAATTTCCCTCAAGAATTCGACGATCATACTTCCCGGAATTTTTACATCTCCTTTTCCCCTTTCTCTTCGCCCATTGTTTATCGTTACACATCTACTGCTTTATGGTGACGTTGATGCCGATTCTTCTCTGATCAACGGTTGGTTCAAAGTTTCATTAATTGGGTATAATTTTCTATTTCGGACATATTATCGGCTTGGTATAACTTTAAGCGCGTGTAACAAATTTTCGGGGTATACGATTACAATTCGTTCCAAATCGCAAACTTTGTTTTCCCACAGCCAACCTTTGGTCTTCATTACCATTCGTTACAGAGGGTACGGGCTCGATAGATTTCTCGAGGTGTTCTATCGACGTTAAGGAGACCGTGATAAATTGCGATCGAAAGGGGCCGTAAGAAATAATTCGATCGAACTCTGCAAAAACCAGGATAATCGCAAGGAGGTAGTTTTTGCAGTCTTCGCAACTACATTATAGCCAAGATGTTAGAAATCTCGTCTGTTTAGACCACGAAACATTTCCCAGAGCACCAAATAATGTCCTAAAAATTAGATACTAACTGTAAGCTGTTACAAAAATCACCGTTCTCAAACTAGTCTATCGCATTGTCCAGCTTTAGTCAAATTTCAAAGTAAGCATCTTTAATACAACGCTATAAGACCAATTTCAGCGAAATTAACCTCGAATATAATCTAGCGACATTCCCGTAAGAATATTTGACGTAGGAGCATAAAGGTCGGTGATAAATTGCATTCTGAAAATGGTGCGCGGCCGTGTTTTCGCGTAAGCGGCGAACGTCAAAAGCAAGCCACCGTGAAAAGGTTAAAACTGGCGAAACCTCGAGCGTACAGCAAGAAAAACGCGCATATGTATCTCTCCACCTACGCCTCTACACATACATTCTCTTGCATTAACGAAACAAGACAGACGGTGCACCCAGAGAAAGAAAGTCCAATAGCAAGAAGAAAAAGGACACGAAATTCACATAAAGAGGGGGGTGGGGAGAGAGAGAAAGAGAGATTTAACCAAGATTGAGTGGCAAGGCAAAAAACTTCGTTTCGCGGGGCAGACCAGGCTTAATGCTTGGTATTATGTCGACTGATGGATGCCGCTCGTTAATTTTATAATTTCAGCAACCAGCCCTTGGCTGGCCGTGTGAGCCAACCGATTTTACGCAGCCAGATACGGCCAGAACTGAAAGTCGCGGGAAGATGAGATGATAAAGAAAGAAAGAAAAAATGAAAGAGAAGAAGGGAAGCATTATGAAAGCGCGGAAGGGTGGAAAAACGTGAAGGAGGGATGAAGAAAGGAAAGGAAAAAGGAAAAGATGGAAAAGAAAGCTGAGAAAAGTAAGTATGATTGGTCACTGGAGTCACCTCAAATACTGCCCCAGATATATGTAGAACTGAAAGTCACGAAGGGAAAGGATAAAGAAAGGAAAAAGAAGAAAAGAAGAAGCAAGCGAGCGAGGAAAAACAAAAAACGCGGAGGAAAAAAGGGGGAAAAGGGGGGGAAGGGAGGAAGAAAGGGCGCGTGAAGAAAAAGGGAGGAGAGGAAAGTCTGAGGATGATTGGCCACTGGAGCCACCCTCGGCGTTGGGTACTAATATAAGGCTAGGTAGGATATACTCTTACAAATTGTCTGGCTCTTTCGCAGGAGGCCGCACGCAGAGGGAGATTTGTCTCCATTAAAGGGATTGAGGTTTTGTCGTACTTTACTTCCGCTCTTTTCCACTGTTTCCAGCCAGACCTTCCTCTACCCTTACGCACCGCTTTTGCCCTTTGAAGTTTTTCCCATCGCTTGTTCAGTCATTAAATCCGTCCTAGTAAAGTGGACCGTTCTGTCCGCGGGGAGTACCGGTTTCTTGCTAGAAATAAGACATCCCTTTGGAAATTTCTATTTCTCGTTCGCCCTAATTGCGTTCAACGCTCGAGATTCCCTTTCCATCGCGTCTCCTTCGTCTTTCGACGGTTTGAAAGTTTAAAAGCTTCCCGAGAATTTGCCGTGTAATTTTGTTGTCGTCCGAATGTCTTGCTCAGGGACCGCTTTGGAAGGATAACCATGCAAATTCTTGTAACGCCGCGTAACGTTTCAGAGGAATTTAAGAAGACCGGTTAATTAAAGTTAATGCTGTGAAGCGTGGAAAAAGCGTTTTGGATTTTCTGCTGGACGACGAAGATTAAACGACTACGTCGAGAGCTTTGATAGTCTCGTTCTAGCAAATCTGAATGCACCTATTACAATAGTTCTGTTCTTTTGTAATTAAATTCGTTTACGCCTTTTAAGTTCAATTTAGTTCACTTAGTTTAGTTTAGTTTTCTCATTTCCCGCTTTGCGTAAAAAATAAGGCGGAGATTGCCCAAAGTTAATTTGCTTAGATTTCATAATTATTGCCATTTTATAATTTCTATATCGCAAATGTTATTTTTGTCTGTTCTTCTTCAATTTTCGCGGTATACATAGTGTAATTTACGAAATACCAAAGAATCTTCCGCGAAAACTGATACACTGAAAACAAAAGGTTATCGAAGTCTGATTCCATATTACTTTGTCGGACAGTTTTCACTGGGATACGAAGAGAAAAAAAACAGGACAATTCCAAGAGCGTGGTGATCGAGTTGATCTACATATACTGTTTTCACCCTCCAGTCAAGCGAGTCTGCGCACGAAAATATATCGTTCTTTGAGGAAGCCTTGACAAAGCCCCTCATAATCTCTAATTCAAGAACATCAAGTTTTATTATATTCGTATATTTCATTGTGTGAAATATCGTGAAATATATTTACACGTATATTTCAATATTATACTATAAGTATTTCTTTCTATTTTACGTATAACGAATTAGATAAAATGTACTAGATAGATTTTACTACTGTGACTAACACACATAACAAACTTCACACTTGCATAAAGATTTTAACCTACATTCCACTTCAAATAATGAAAATTAATGCATCACGAACGGATGAAGAGATATCTCGTCTTTCGTATTTTATGTCTAAAGAGACAAAAATGCCAATCGAGATTGTAAAGATATTAGTTTTACTCAAAGCTGAAATTGTGCTCTTTTCGAAAAATATAATATGAGGCAGCTTAATTAGTTTCAATGGTCTAGTTCAATTTTCATATTACAACTTCAAAAGCGTCATGCTTTCTTATTCAAACATCTGAAATTAGTTCAGAGGAATAAATAACCAACTGTTTAACTGGATAAACGAACGACAAGTGTCTGATGAAGAAATTCTAAAAGGGGACCTGACTGCATCCAGCTTTGTTTTGAGTGACGTAAATAGGCGAGAAAGAGCAAAAATGCTTGATAAATCGAAGCAATTCGTTACGCCACGAGGAAGGTTGCAAATGTGCCGTCATAAATTCAGAAAGAGATCTTATTGCCCGGAAGAGCTCAATGCGTGTTATAATGGAAGATAATATTGGGACTCGTTCCAAGTCATTGTAACTGATGGCCCGTTGTGTATTGACGACACGTACTGACTGCAAACTTCATCAGACTATGTATCTGTTTTCTTTCCGTGTGACACCGTTCCACCCTTTCCGGTTCATTTCAGTGGCGCCATCGTCGTTTGCATCTTTGTTTCGTTCGTCTTGTTATTTCGGAGAAAATTGCATCGTTTGCAATATTGCTAGCTTTTTCACTGATCGTTAAGTATCAATTTTAAGATCACGAATATTTTAACAGTGACATTTTCACGGCCAAATATTTATAACAGATTATTTCATGCCCATGAAAGTTTCGTGGTTGCGTAACTTGCGCGCAAATTTATCGGGGTTACTTTAGATATCGGTTGAAATATAATATATCCCCTTTTTCCTGCTTCTCGTCGATCGAGTGTCTCAAATATTTGTACGATCGATGGCGGTCCTGTCATCGTATAATGGCCAAAGCAGCGAAATACGCACGTTCAATCTGTATTTTGTTGAAATAAACTTGAAGATGGTGTGAAATTGTAAATTTTAACCCGAGCAAAAATAGTCGCATACCGTGAGAAATGAGAAAAAGAAGGAGAAAGGAGAGAAAAAAGTGAAGAAAAGGAAGAAGTGTGAGAATGTTAAAACAATTGAAGTTTCGTCAGATTAAGTAGATACGAATTAATACTTGAACACTAACACGTTAATGCTTCGAAAATAATCAGTTTTTCGTAATAAAAAGTTGGATATTCAGCAGTAAATTTTTATTCACTGAATCGATTAAAAACTCCGTGCTATTTTTAAAATTTTATACAATATTAAAAAAAAAAGTGTATTGAAAGTGTGATACACAATTTGTCGATGACAACATTTATTGTTGAGAAAAATTCATTTTAAAACAACACAAAGCGTTAGGGGATCATTTATTACTCTAATTTTGTAAAGTTCCTGACAATAAAGAGACCTGATATAATTTTCACAAAATGGTTCTATTACAAACTTTGAAAGTGGAAATTTCTGAAAGCACACAATACTTAAATTTTTGCTATGAAAATAGCAAACGCGACGCGTCTTCAAAATAAGTCATAAAATTCAGATAAAGATCCGATAAATTTCAAATTTTGACACACTATTCCTTATAAGACTATCTTCGGTACAGGGTACAATATTTTTACGCAACCTTCCAAAGCCTTCAAATAAAAATTTAAAATTTACGTTCATTCGATATCGACGATACCATATACTATGTTTTTAATTTTCAGCTAGGAAGTATCTGTGAACTTTCTCTATACGCGGTTTTATCCCGTGACTTCCCGCTAAAACGACGCAGACATTTATCAATGAAATTATGAAACTACTACAAGAAGGTGCATTCGCCTCCACGAGATTACGAGGATCAAGGCCCGTTTAGTCGCAACTCCCCAGGACGAGACTTTAACTGATTTTAGTCAAAGTGCCGTAATTCCCTGCGACGAAAACGTAACGAGTTCTGAGAAATGGGGACAATCCACCCCTGTTCGTTCTTCATCCTCTTCCACTAGACACGAAACTCCGAAAGTAAGAGTCTGAAATCCTGTACGCAACTTTAAATTAAGGTAATTCGTTTTACTTATGCACGTCTTGCATTCTTAGATTGCGACCATTTGCTATCGTTTATTAATTTCATTTTTTGACCATTCTGCCAGATAAATTATCCTTTTTACGCGTTGCTGTTACGTGTTTATTCAAACCATAGTTACTACATCTGTGTAATCACCATAGTGATATATCTTCGTTTCTTCAATCCATGTTTCACTACTTCGCCAAAAAACCATCTTGCAACGCACACGCTCATCCACGCGTAACACGAGGCTGGCACATCTAAAGACGATATCTGCAGGAACTTCCATAGCAAAATTGTAAATCAATTGAAAGGCTTGCTAGCCGCCACCGGAAGACGTACAAAACATATGCATGAAACGAAGGTTTTGCGTTGACCATGTCGAACAACTAGTCGCCGGTTTAATGCTAACAGTTCACCTCTATCGCTGCTAGCTTATCATTCGAATTGTATATTCGACTTAAACTTTGAGGATACATCGTGCGACTCGATGCTCGCGATACAACAACAAGAAGCACCATTCGGCGTGTCTACAGAGTGTCACGCAGAGTTTTCGATAAAAACAGTTGGATTTAATATACAGGATGTTGGAAAAGAACGGTCTCGCATAGATGCGAAGCTGTCTGGAAATTTAGCAAATTTATATAAAATAGGTACTTGATCCTTTGGGATTACAATATAAAAATCTTGATCGATCTATTAATTACCCAAAGTAACTGCAAGTCATCGCGTTAAGCGATCCATCCTATATGAGCACTTCGCAAACTTTTCATTTGTCTTGTTCGCCGCTTTGTAGTAGAATTCGTTACTAACAAAATGAAACGCAGAGTTTTCCTGAAGAGATGTGGAGGTTGGCTTTTGGATATTACTTTGGGAGGGGAAGTGGGCAGGGAGAATTTATCGACGAACTGGATAAACTAAGTTAGGAAATACAACAGGATAATTCATCATTTAACAAAGAAAGTGGAACTGATTGTGGAAGTGATCCTTTCTAATAAAAAATGAACACAGAATCCTTCTTGTAATATGTAAAATATGTGATATACTATTTATTAATATATCACACGAACTTATACTTTGTTCTCGTACTAATAACGATACTTCTTCTTTAAAAGTAACGGTTTAAAGTAATAAGTAAGCCCCTACATAAAATGAATTTTCAAATATTTAACTTGAAGATTTATTAAAATTTGTTAAATTAAATAGTTTTACACTTCCTGTTCGAAGAAAGTCAACAGTAGCAGATAGTCAATGGATTGATATCGAAAAGATAGTATCCTGTCTCCAAAAGTTTCAGAATTCCACGTCATTTCACTTCCATGTACGCAACCATGTTTAGATAAGAAATTTTCACGAGCATTAGAAAAATTCCTAATAATTAAAAACAGAATTACGATGATTCTCGAAGAATTAAATTAATTACTAAATACAAAAATTCAGTTTATTAGTATCGTACTACTTAGAAAACGATGCAAATTTCTTGGTAAATTTTTATGTATTTGGACGAAACGAGATAGATTGGGTTTACGTCGATACGAGAACGGCTTTCCAATAGTTTCACGTGGCAGTTTCGTTTAAAGTTTTTCGTCTAATCCGTTGGAGTGCGTCGACTGAAAAGGCTCGCCGCCCGTCTTCTCCACAAATCCGGAGAACTTTGAGTCGCGTGGGTCACAAAGAGGATAAAACAAAATTTAGGACGGCCGAGGAGAAAGTCAAGGGAGATAAACGAGAACAAAGGAAAAACGTACGTGTACCTGTTAAACGTAAATCACCACGAGTTTTGTAATAACTGAACTTTGGATTTATGTACGGAAACGTACGAAACGAATTTTGTTATCGAGTTCCCATTTATGACAATTTTATTAAATACGATATTTTTATGAATCTTTTCATGTTTGATGATCTTAATCGATGTTCAGAAATTTACAATCTACGATTTATGTTTACTGTGTTAGGAAGAATTTTATATATAATAATTTAATTAATTTTCAGTTAAATGAAATTAAGATTGTAACAAATTTGTTATATCTATTAAGACAAATCTGCATAGAAGTTTCAAAAGTTCAGTAAAAAAGAACTATGTATGTCGATCCATCCTATATTCTGCAACTCGCGTCACATCATGCAGAAACAATCAACGGAAGCTCGACATATATGTACTTTAGAGAGGAAGCATCGATCTTGAAAATCGATTGAAAGGGACGCGTCAAGCCACACTGGTGACAAATAACTCGACAGCGATTTCTATGGAGTCCCGGCTATGGGGAGATTTCAAGACAGCCAACCACGGTGTCGAAGTTCGAGCCTGCTGGCTCTTTCTTCCAGCAAGTTGAAAGCTCTTGCCTCGAACGTCGTTCTACTTAAAGACGATTAATAGCGATTCGTGATTAATGATGGAGTGTGCTTGCGCACAACGAGTGCTATAAGATCGATCAACACAGAGGAGAAGGAAGGGCAAACGGATCCTGCGAGCAATTTCCATACAACAAGCTACACGAACCGGATGAAATTCGAGAATTCGAACAACTCGAAGCGTCCCGCCCCGTGAATCCTCAGCGGGATACGTTATCATAATGAACATGTTAAGATGTTTGACGTTTAAGCGGCCGAACTGTTACCGAAATTTCATCCGTTGATCTTCTTTATTGTGAATATTCTCACCTGGTAGCGTTTCCTCGAGCGATTTAAATGTTGAAAAATTTCAATTTCTATGATTCGGCGCTATTGAACTTCCTTTACAATATTCTAAAGCAATTCGAATAATCTTACCCTGTTTATACGAACAATCGACAGTCCACGATGGCGAGCACAAACCACAAAATGATATTTATAACGAGCACGAGAAATTATTTGCACAAATCTACATTGCACGCGCAATGAAACATTGAAAACCGGAACGATTTAGCTAGAAACGATTTTCGATTTGACCATGGATAGAGAGAGGGGGGAGGAAAGCGCGGGAATAACATCGAACTTGATTGCTGGGTATACAACAAAATATAGACGCACAGGAGGCAGGCAGGAGTGACACGTCGCGGTTTAATACGATTTAGAATGCCATCGCGGGGCCCATTTAAAACTGTCAAGCGTGAAATTCAGAAACGAGGCACCGGAAAACGTCACAATTTTCGAGTAGCTGAAACGCGAAATGCAATTTAACCCTCCATCCCTCTGCTACGGCGTCGAGAGATCGAAACTTTTTGAAGCTATCTCGTGTCCACCGCTTGCATAAATAACGCGAACGTGAAACACCGTTTATTTTGGCGGACGCAGGTAACGGGAACACGGGCAACGCCACGGCCGTGACCGGGGGTAAACTTCCGGTCTCTTCGGGGTAGAGTGCTCCGGGAAGCAATAAAACCTCCGGTTCCCGCGTGTTGTACGTACTTTCCAACTAATGTCTCCTACTTGTTTACGTTTTATTTTCTTCTATCTTCCTTTCTTTCCTTCTTTCTTCCTCTCTTCTTCCTTTCCTTTTTTATTCTAGGACTTTTCTACGTCTATCGTTTTGCAAACTGTATTTGTTAACCGAGAACCATGCGACTGTGGGATATGACTTTGGATTGTTTGCATAATTATTTATAGGGTACACAGGTGATTCTTAAAATTTGTATTTCTACGAACGTTGCTAAAGAAATAAAACTTAAACAGAAATTGGTTTCACGTAGTAGATATCAAAAAGTGTATTTTACTTTGAATATTTTACATATCTATGCATATCACAGCAATATATATATATATATATATATATATATGCATCTTCAAATTTTCCATAAATACATAAATATCCGCAGTCTAGCGATATGAAATTTTCACCAACGTCTATATCCCCCGTTACGTTACTCGATAATTTATTACAATTTTTAAATGGATTCCTAGAAATTAGAAAATGCTATAACGTTAACGTTACCGTTATCGTTACCGAAAAGAACAAAATTAAGAAATATGTAGATATGCATCGCGAAACGACAATATACAAGAAAGAAGCAAAGTGGTTCCATCTCTCGCGTGAAAGAATAATGAAGAAGCTCGAGCGAAAGGACAGCTGTTTCAAAGGGATGGTAACACAATTAAGAAATTCCTCGGCACTTGGTCGTGTCACGGAATATTTTACCGTTTTAAACGAATACCAAGAACGGGAATCTCGGTAACGAGAATCTTCCTCGTTTGATCGAGATTCTTCCGCTTGTCGTTGCGTTGCACAAAGTAACGGAGTATCGAATTCCGCTACTTTACTTTGAGATCAATCGGATAGAATCCAACGAGCTTCGATACATGTCAGAATGTGTGTACGCTATTTCGAGAGTTTTTGATACGTCTCCACCTGTTTTTTTTCGTAAAAGGGCAGATAATGTTGGCGGAGCAATCGCGTGACTGAGCGCGAGACGAAGCAGATACGTCGCGTCGTGTCGTATTAATTTCGCTCGAAACCGGACTTACCTATATTTTCGACTTCTAGGACTAGACAGTTTCTTCGTTTGCGTTTGCGACTTATCGACGTTTCTCGTGTTCGATATTCTTATGGATGGAAATAATTCTTCCGCAGCTGCGGAAACGGCGATGGTAACGTACAGCGTGCAAAAGGTCCGATCGAAAATGTTTTGTTTCTACGAATTGCGAATTACCTAAATATAGAGATGTTATGTCCACAAATCGTAAGATCTTTTCCACACCCTTCGAAGTATACGTATCTCCGATACGATAAACACGGATACTCTTTGGTTTCTAATAGTAACATGAAAGATCATTTCGCTGCCGTTTATGAACATCGTCAAACCGAGGAACGCATCTGCCCCGAATATCTCCTACCTGAAGGAGAGAACGGAGAAATGAATACTCTTGAGTAATTGTGAAAGCAGTTAAACCTCGCAAGCTTCTGGACGTCGCATAAGTTGCCTTTGAACGCACGGGAAGGAGGATTTCGACTAAGCTCGTAGCTTCCATCCCAAGGTTTCTATGGCTTTCCTCGTTCTCTTCGACATCGAAGCTTTTAGGAAGAATCCTTACCGATGACTTTTACGTCTGACCTTTGTCTGTATTCTACCGATACTCTTCTTCTTATTCCCCGTCTGTTTCATCTCGTTCGTTTCAATGTCAATCGCGTAAAAGAAGTTTGTACATGGAAAAAATGGAATTTCACAAATGCTTGATACCGATGCGACTAATTGCAATTTTGTAATAGTTAAGATGCGATTCGCCAGAGGAACGCGCTGTTTCCATGTGACATTTTGCTGTTAAACCGAATGAAACAACGCGAAGGCTTAATTAACTTAAAACACGTACGGCTCTCGATGTTTTATTCCCAGCTGGAAAGCAAAGTGGCTCTGCACCCTGCGTATTACAATATTTGCCTTCTCCGCGACGCTGTTTGGTCAGCGACTGCGTCTACAGTCGTGTCTCGCGTTTGCTATTTTAACGGCGTGCCTTTTGCTTTTCTCTCGCAGCCAAATGAAATCGATTTTCCTTCCTCTTGTTTTAGCTCTTACAAACGCGCGTTTTTCCACCCGGAAATGGCGTTTAAACGTGAAATTGCTCGACTAACGAACTATAACGATAAACTGGCAAGTTTAGAGAATGATTAAACGTCGTTGGATAGAAATATAGGACGAAAGATAAGAAAAAATTGTATTTCTTCAATCACGGATGGGTTTCTACAAGCATATTGCTACTCTGTGTAAATATGTATGGCTAGAGATTACTTTAAGAAGGTTTGAAACAATGCTAGTAATATACCAGAGCTTACAAAATGGCCCGATACATAAACATCTTCCAGGTACAATTTAAAAAAACGAAACCTGACACAACTTTTTGCATTCCATAATTTAGATACTTCATTAACGCACGACTTGTATTTTCATTCAAAAACGTGAACGGTTGAAACGAATCCGCTAGCGAGACATTAATTTACCATTACCTCAAGGTAATCAAGTTAAATTTTCACAATGGCAAACGAATTTCATCCGGCTGCTACTCGCCGCTACCATCAATTTTGCAGCTGCGCGTGACGTTTACAATTCGTCTAGATTAATCGTTCCGAAAGTTCTCAGGATATCAACGTTTCGTGTTCGCGTCGCCAGTTCGAACGATGGTATAACGCTTCTCATGTTCAGTCATGTGTATCGTTTCAGAGCTTTTCTATCCTTCGCCGAATATATTGGAAAGCAAAATGAAGAAATATACTATCTATCGCTATCTATTGTTATACGTAACAAATAGACATATAGGATGTTTGTAACGAGTGCTATTGGAGAAAGGGTGATTGTACGTGAAACAATAAGCCCAACATATAGTAGAACAAAATATGGAAAACGATATAAAAATTTTGATTCTGAAAATTTTACGCGTCAACTGCTGTTGTTATCGTCGATGGAAATACAGGTAAGTTGTAAAATGTTGCGGTGGCAGTTATGATTACATTTTCGTGCGTTGACTCCTAACGCTAGAAATAAAAACGAGTCCTTAAAATTTAAAGCGTAATTCAACAATTTATTACCAAACACGAGCGAAACATGGATAATTAACGATTAATGAGACATTCGAGGAAAACAGACCAGCTGCAAGCAATTTTCCACGCTCTAAATAGTAACCAATAATTGATTTATGAACGACCCAACAATTGCTTCACGTTTCCAGAATAAACCTTTCTATCCCTGTACAGTCACTGGAAACTTCCGAACAAATTGTACAGTGGGAAAGAACAATTAAAAATTATCTTTAAAGCTTATCGCGGATGAATATTTCCTCTGCCTGTATCACGAAATATCTCGCATTAATATTCTCATATCGACGTTTGTAAGCTTCTATTTTAATTATTTCCTTTCGCCTCGGTTGTTTCGATAGAGTATGTATCTGATCGCTTGGAATATTTATTTTGTTCTGTTTTGGTTCTATTCCAATTTAGTCACTGCAGTTATCGACATCGAAAATGTTTCAAATATATACTAGTTTTTTGCGTGGAATTTATGCAAACGGTAATTTGCTCGAAAAGGATACAATTGAAAGGAAAAAGAATATACGATTGGATCGAAAACAAGGCAGGTGTCACAGTAGAGTTACGCTCAACTTGACAGTTCATTTATTTTTATTTCGCGTTTAAACTCGCGTTCACCATTAAAAGACAGTTATTTTTAAAGGTATTTTTGACAAATGTTACGTAAGAAAATGCAAGTATATTTGGAATAGAACGTCTTCCAACTTAACGGTGGGTCGAGTTCAAAGTGGACGGAGAACCAAGGTAAATACGGAGAGAAGTGGATCGGATATTCGCGGTTATGAAAGGCAAATTTCGAATTCTACGGACGCGCGATCCACGACTGCTGGACACCTGCACATGGACACACAGGTATATAGCCACATAGAGATACGTTTCGACGTAACGGCGTAAGAGGCCAAGGGACACCAGGGGGTTCCGTCTTCGATCAATAGTTCGAGAAGTGCCAACGACGACTACCGTTTCTGTCTGGGCATCGATCCTTGCGTGTGCCACGTATACGAGTACTTACTTTCTGTCTATTCCCTCAGACTATCCCGCCCCCTCCCGAGTTAGTTCCCTCGTTTCCTGTATTCGTTATCAACGACCTGACTGCCGATCTTCGTCCACGTTCAAACGACTGACGTGCTGATCACGATAAATATACCGATAATATACCTGATCGAATCGTAAACTTGACCGTGCTAATATCTTGTTTTAACCCTTTCGTGACTACATTGTGGGCCAGATTGTTATCGATCTCGATCAAGCCAAATCAGCGACTTACTGAATTAAATTACCCCAGACTTTTGTATAACCTAACAGCATGCCGGATCTAAAGAGGCATTAGACAGTTCTTTATATTAAAAAATTCCAAGAATCGTACATTCATGAAATTCAACCATACGATTGGACCAATCAGAACATAACAAAATTTTTATATAATTGCACGATTTCCAACCAACCACAAGAGAGACACGAGGAAGAAGAAGGTGAATAGAAACGTGTGCAAACGAAACAAGAGCGTAACGATTTATCATTCGGCCACTATGTTCCTGA
Organism: Bombus impatiens; assembly: GCF_000188095.3. Classification (NCBI taxonomy): domain Eukaryota; kingdom Metazoa; phylum Arthropoda; class Insecta; order Hymenoptera; family Apidae; genus Bombus; species Bombus impatiens. Next base: position 292,854 of record NT_176970.1, read on the forward strand.
AATCATTCAATCTTCTTGCGTTTCGCCAGCGTGAAGATTATTTTATACTCGAATTATACCCACGTGACGCGGCTAGAGCTCGGTTTAATCTCGGTCTACGATCGCGTCGCTACGTTTTATCGTTCATTCTGCCATCGTAAATGCCGTCCGTTCTATCCATTCGCCCACCCCTTTTTGCATCCATTCGCACTTGTCATACGGATGAACGTGCTGTTTCATTGCCAACTTCGTCGATCGCACGTCGATGCAGTCGCGACATCTCCACCCCGTTTGCCATCGCATCTTTCTCACACTAGCAAGAATATCGTTGCTTTAGTTTCTATCGAGCGCTTACCGTGTGATATTGACATGGATAACTAATTAGGTAAGTATAACAAGTAGTGTGTTTAGTAACGACGAATATAACAAAATCGGGGAATTATCTGACACAGATTTGATTACTAACACGTGAAAAATGAAAAAAACGAAGAAGGAAGGTGGTAGGATAGAGTGTACGGAGAAAAGAGTCAAATGCCTGGATAAACTTGGGAAATGCGAAAAAAGTAATAAAATGTGAAAGTGAAGTGGTTCGCGAAGACCGGGTGAACCAAGGTTATTCGGTTCTCAGTGAAATCTTGGAAAAGAGATTAAAAACAGGAAGCGCGAAGAAAGTTAAAAGAAACGGCAAAAGTATAAAAGTAATTGTGTAGTTGAAAAAAGAAACCTGACTCTGCATCAGGATATATGTTCGTATACGATAGCGAACTATTTTTGATCGGTATATTTGATATTTTGCAATTCTTTATTGTTGTCAGCCGCAGTTACAGCCTCGTATATTTCGACCAAACGTATCGACAAATATTTTATAACCAAAGTTGGCAGTGTGGTTAAATTTTTAAATTGCGTCGTTCGATGATCACGGGATACGTTGACGAAAACATGGTAAAAAACCGTGACAACGCGATTAAGTGTTCACCAGTGAATTTTTCCGTGAAGAACGCCGACCGGTGGCACGATTAAAAATAAAAGCCGCGAGACAATTCAATTTCATCCGATTATCGGGAGCGGTGTAGTTAATAGAGCCGCAGCACAAGATTAAAGTACGCGGCAGACTAATGAAAATTCGGTTCGTTATCGAATATTGCGATACACTGGATTACCGGTTGGGGGAAAAAATCGAATAATTAAATTAACGCGGCTTCCGGCCAACGTGATCGCGACTCAATCGAATCTCAATTGTACATTGTTACTCTTTTTTAGCATACTGCATGCGGATTGTGAGATATCTCGGTTCTGCCTTCTCTTATAACGCGTATATCGAAAGCTTGACGAATCGAATACAGACGACAGGTACGATATAATATTATACATCAGATAATACAATATCATATAACAAATAAAAAAAAAATACAGTCTACAAAAGTACAACGTTATCGTTAAGGAGTCCAATTTAATAAAGATGTAAGTATGAATTTTAGATATGGGTAGAAATTACTGAAAAGTGGTTTAGCAGCAGATATAAGGCAGATACGTCGATTATCCTAAGATAGTTTCTTAACAATCACTGCGAGGATAGATGATTCAAGAATACATAAAAGACGGTCGTTATCGATCGAATACTTACCTCTATGACTTCCGGTGATCTTGTCCCGCAAGATATTTATCTGGTGCACCCGACCGAACTCCTCGAACAACTTCCTCAGATCGTTCTCGTCCATGTCGTGAGGTACCTGACCTACGAACATTTTTATGTTGTCGGGGTCTGGTTGCTCTACGCCATTGTTGTTCATTATGCTGCAACAGAAAAACAAATTTTTATGAAAAATCATCGTTCTTATGGCAAGTTCAACATCCAGTCAATCGTAATTGTAACGATAAATGGAATTATCGATATGTACGATCGAATTTAGAATACAAAAACGAAACAATAGAATTAAAACAATCTTTTCTTGTGTAATGTTAAATTTTTATTTTCATAGAAACAGAATCGAAACTTAAACAAAAGGTAGGAATTTTAATACGCGTGTAATAACTCTTCGACGATTATTCATTATGCTTTAATTATACGTATGTATATAGATGAAAAGATACACGAAATACGATTGAGAAATATAATTTCCTGAGACCATAATTACGCGTTTCACGTTTCTTCCATTTAACGATATTATCAATAATATATTCGACTAAAGCATCCTCTCGAAAGCATGATACTTATGAAGTCGCTGGATTAACAAACATTTTCATCTGATGAAGTGCACTCGAAATCGGTCTATACGATATTCATTTTAAGAGGTTTGTGCGTCCATATACTGATCTCATTACGAGAACGATAAAAAACGCTTAAGCGATCGGTTCGAGTGTAGCAGTACTTATGAAATTTTAAAATGCAGGAAAAATAATATATCTCGTTGATATCTCGCCTACACTCCTATTTCACGACAAACTCTGAACGAGTTCAATCGTTTGAAAATAACATCGACAGTTTTGAATTATCTCTGCTATGTATAATAGAGTAAAACGTATTCGGTAAAATTACCATTTGAACGTTTTAACATTTGTAAACAAGTACGTTTTTGTTGGGGAGTGTATCGAATTATGGAGAAAAGACGAAAAGACGAACGTGCCATGAATCCAGTTCCTTTTTACAGTTTCTAAGTTACCAGTTGATGAAGTAATTACATATAATTAAATTTTTCCATTATTTTATTTGCGTAACGACATTAATAACGAGTACATCAAAAAAGTTTGTCAGAATATATGCAACAATGTGGTCAAATTTTTCAAGTATGCTTTCTTAAAATGTACTAATATTTCACATACATTTACCGCTAGTTTCAAACTCGTTTCACTGAATTATAAAAACTACGCATCGAGTCTTTGACCTTCGTCGGGCGGTTAACATCAAATTTCACGCAGGTTGATCAGATTCTAGGGAGGAAAACGTAGCTAAATTCATCGCGTTTCGGTGTGCATCTCGGCAAAAAGCTGCGCTATGTTTAATTAGCCTGCCGGTGAACACGTTTGCCTGGTGGTACGCGAACGCTTTTAAAACTTGCGCATCATTTTCGCCAGTATGCGGTAACGTCGTTCGAATTACACGCGTTTGAAATCGTCCTCGTGGGACGCCGCTCTAGGAACCCCGAATCACATCCAAATGGATTATCTTGCCGTGCGGACCCGTCTGCACATGTTTCTCATAATTTTCTGCCTGGCGTATCATTCCAATCGCTCCACAGTCGAGTTTCACCCATCGTACCACGTGAAAATGCGTCTCTAGTATTTTTCCAGCATTTGAGTAAGTACGTGCGAGAGTCTCCTACGACCAATTTCAAGAGAAGCATACGCATATAATGATGGAGTTTAAGAAATAAATGTGCAGAATTTAATGACGAATGTTACAAATGGTTAAAGTCTATGGTCAAAGTATGAATTTCGTGAATGGAGTAACAAAAAGAATACAGAGGATCTGGCAGAATGAAAGGAGAACCTTTTCAAACGCAGAGGATTTATCTCTCGACAGACATACGTTCATTGTGTTTACTGTTTCATCGAGTATTACCATTAAATATCCCTATTGTCCCTTTAATCGCATTATCCACGAAGAGTAACAATTCACTTTCACCACACGATAATTTCTCTTACGAAGAACTTTATTGGGTAACAAGCCAAAACTCTCCCTCTATGCAATTGTTACCCTTGTTCGAACAGTGATTCGACACACCAGTTCCACTGACGCCCCTTCCACAACTTGTACAAACCGGAAGAAGGCATTAAGGTTTTGCTAGCGGCTAAAACGCGACACTTTGCCATACCGTAAAACCGCGCTTGCATAAAGTTGGTCGTTGAAATAGCGAACTGGCATGCCGCTTTGACACCGTCGTGTCGCACTCTTCCCAGAGGCTCGTTCCTCGAGCATTTCCGTCTCGGTCAGCCATTCTTGCCCCGTTACCGGGCCGTGGCCATAAATCTGCGAACTTTAAAAGTCATCGTCGCTCGTGGCCAAAGGGAAAAGTTCTTGGTCATGGTGGCTGGTGCAGTGTGTTGCGACGTTAAGTGCATAATAATTAATGAGACAAAGTTGGGACAGTACCGCATTGGTAATTTTGTTTCATACTTGTGTCCATTATCCGGCATCATCCTCCGTAATGGCCTCAACGCCGAAGTAATTTTGTGTTTTTGGTGGTTTAGCTGGCCGTGAGGTGTTGTGACACGGGACTATTTAGTTGATCGATAAGAGTGTAGTCGAATAACATACATTCTATATACCAGAATCAAAGACCCGAAGGAGATATCTATTATAACGATAAAGGAAGCGAAATTTCGAGCGAAATAGAAATTCATCAACAATTAACCGCAGATTCTATGATTGGAGAAGGCAAGCGGCGGCCTAGCCCAGGGATTCGTCTTTGCCTGGCCTGATCCGGTATGCGAGAGTACGGAAAAAAGAGTTGGGGAATTTCGCGGAACGAAGGGAGAAAGTTAATATTAGTCGGGGAGGTTTAAAGCGATTTTCCAGCTGGTCGATTCCTCTCATCTTGATCTATAGAGCGCACCATGAAGGATGGAAAGAGATGTCCAGATGGAAAGAGCAGCCGTTATAATGCTACGCAGCTCCCTTGAGAGACTTCCCCATATCCAGATAGGTTTCGCTTATTCTCTTTTGAAATCAGAGTGATGGGAAGTAGGTTAGCTAATCAGAAACTGGAGTAGGTTAACTAAACAAGGTGTGAGTCACAGTCAGTCGTGCATAGAACGGAGGATTTAGTAGAATCGCTTAGACGGCAGTTAGTCATGTGATACTTATTGATGTGGTTGTTTCGCGATTAGTTTGAGTTGGCTTGTTTTGAAAAAGATTTTGCTAATAAGTTGGTATTCTGTTCGGATATATTTGGTGCTTTTAATAGCAGGGCGTTTATTTATCTACATTTATCTACTGATTATATCTCCAAATTAAAAATGAGACACTTTACATGCGCACCATGTGTGACTAATGATATCCAATTATTTTTTGAATAAAATATGCGGTAAAAAGCTGTGTGCAGGTATTTGATATAGTCTTTTTTATACGTTGTTTTTACATGTCTCGAGAAGCATCGTAGTATATAAATTGCAATACATATACATAATGCATATACTGTATCCATATAAAAAAGATACCTCAACAGTTCTACGTGCAAAACGTAATGAAAATTCGAAACTTTTGTTTCGAAAGCAATGAATAACTAAGATATAACTTGTTAAAACACGGAAAATCCGTTCCAAGGGATAATAATTGCTCTGGAAGGACAAGAATTATGCATGTAACGATCATAGGCATTAGCACAGAAAAACACGGAGAACAAAGTTACTGGACATATTTCCATACTTCAAACTAATTTTAGCCCGCTTCATTGTCGGAAAATATGGAAAGTACATCAAGAACGTAATAAAACGATTATTCGCGTTTTCCTGACTTGTTCCAAAATCGGTCTAATACGAGTATAATACAAAATATTGTGTAACAGAATTATAAAAATTTTATAGACGAGGAGTCGAAGTAACAGACGGGAAAGAAGAAATACTTTTAAGGGGAAATAAATTTCAACTAATCATCATTAAAATTCAATTGAAGGTAGTAACGTAAATTAATCTAAAATTCCAAATAAATTAGGAGAAGTAATTGCATATTACTACATATTATTTTACGCTTTAGTCCAACGTTAGACAAAATTATCGAATAAAATTTATTAACATGTATATGATGATTTGATTTTATGAAAATTCGTTACCCGTATCTATAGACATCATTTAAGTACCAAAGTAAATTAAATTCATTGTTTCATATATATTAAATTCCTTCTCCTCGAACTTGTATTAGGATAATTAATATATTTTCTAATAAATACTTTGCAGTTCGCTTTCGCGTTCACGTCGAAACAGGAACTCATTACACGCGCACCAATTACGAAACAATTTATTGAAATATTCAAAATTTATCCATGGGGAATAATTTAGCTTTCAACGGTATAGCTGATATTCAAAACTTGAAATATGAAATATTTTCAACGTAATTGCACGATAAAAATTGTGATTTCAAATGAAAAGTTTCTATTGTATGCCCTGAAAATTTCCGTCATTTGTTTCATACTCGATAACTATTGTTACTAGTAGTTGTAATTGTTTCGTCGATAATAACAATTTAGCAGTAATTTAACTTACGAGTAATTTGTAGGGAATTAATGATCTGGAACGCACGTAACTTATAGAATGTTACTATTTACATAGAATGTAAACTATTGAAACAGATATTGTACTGTTGGTCGACTGTGTATGTTTCATGGCATTGATCATTTGAACGAAGAGTGTCATGTTCAATGAAACATTTCCTTGTAGGTAATTCAGAAATTATTATTTGAATAAAGACAATTTGAAATAAATTAGATACTTATTGCTAGATATATAAACCATGTAGAAGATCGCAATTAATTTCCTTAATATGTTAAATATTTAAATTAAAATATCGCTTTATTTTCATATACGAGGGAATAATACCACTTTAAATTAATCTCTTTGAGTTCTCTTTTAAAATTTAATTGAATTCCTTAAATCAGTAAAATTAATAAAAATCATCCGCGTTGATGTAATATAAATTAGATTCGCTTATTCTTTCTTTCACAGCACTTCTATTCAATAGATTTGTGGTTGTTTCTTGACGACGAATTTACTCTGAAAATATATATATGGATTGCTTTTAATAAAGATAGCAAAGAGAAGTTTATGAAGTAACACTAGAAACGTAATTGCATAAATCACATTTCACTTCTCTCAACTTCATCAAAATTTGAACCAACCCACCCCTACACATAAATCCTTTGTCAAACGAACCACAATTTAATTCAAACTTCACATTGCAAATCCTTTGAGCGAAAGTTCACATCTTCCGGTTAAGGCCTGACTAAACCTATATGCCGTCAAAAATAAGGCATTAAGTACAAAAATTTATCCAATCACGTTTTTCACTTGCCTGATAACAAATTTCTATTATAGCATTACTTTGTTCCAATATATCATTTTCATTGTATTCCTTTCGCAATTTGTTCGTTAGCTTATATATATATATATATAAGCGAATATATATATTTGTATTGTAATATGTATATGTGTGTATTTATACTTATCGTTAGACATGGCATGCGCAATCAAACAATCCTGGGAAACTAAAATCATGCCACAGTGTCGCGTGATTACCACTAATCGATTAACAATAAATCTAGGCGTGGGGATAATGGAAATGCAGTAAATCTCGAGACACATTCAAGACGCATAGCAACAACAAATTACGATCTGTATCGATATCGGTCTCGACAATAATGGCCGGAATCGCGGAACGCTCGGTTATCAGGCCGCAACGAGGATTACCGCACCGAGTGAATGTACACGCATCGCGATCCTTGTCTTATCGGTGAACATAATAGAGAACGTTGCTCCTTTCGTTCTAACTGGAGGTCGAGAAGCTCTGGAATAGGAGAGGAATGGGAAAGACGTTAGAAACTCTCTTGGCGAACACAGCGAACGTGGCGGGCAAAAAGGAACGCTGGTTCGGCCCGATAGACGAACTACATCAAAGGAGAACATTTACGTTGCTATCCTACGGCTTCCTTCTCTCTATCTGTCAGCAACCTCCTTCTCTTTCGTCGTTCGTCGACCAGGTACAACCCTTACGTCGACACTCGTTTCGTGTTTGCGTCGCAAATCGTTTCGCCACAAAGAAGAACGATAAGTCACGTGAAAGGATACGTACTTCGCAATTAGATATTTCACCGAACGCGAGCTTATATTTAAGGTTTCAAGCGTTTTAATATATCGTTCGTCTTTGTGACGTGGCGATCAAACGTCGTAGACGACCAAAGATTTCTCGCGACGTAGTAAACCGAAAAACTTAATATACATGTATATGTATTTCCTTTCGGAATCCAACGATATTCCATTTACAAAGTAAGATACGATCTTCGGAAACAAAGCTATACATATCACAGGAACGATCCATATTCGATGCATTAACCGTTAAGAGAATAACGGGAACCGATTCCCGTTAATTAGTATCGCGGCACACCGTCATCAATCAGCGACGGAAGTCGAACGGTTGACATCCAATTCTCCGTCTACGATCAACCTTTGACGACACGACGCGACTCGATCATGTATATGTATAGGTTAGTTAGGAGCAAACGGCATGTCGCGTAATCTCGTCGCTCGTGCGAGACAATGGTATGTATTTCGAGACGAGTCAGCACTGGAGCCTCTTCTCTCCCGTAAGAGATAATGCGTAATTTAGGGCGATTCCGATGGCTGACTCGACTCTAAATAATACGTTCAAGGCCCTGGACAATAGAACAACGAACAGAGAGAGGGAGAAAGGGACAACCATCCGAATACACAGGGTGTTCCATGACGTATACATCGGGGAAGAACGATAAAGCCTTTTGCTCAAGACCTCGTTTTCGGGAAAGTCAAGTTTCAACTGGACGTTGCCGGCTCTCTAATTGCAACCGTGCGCATTTGCTAGCTAAATGCACGTGTGTACTTGACAAATTTGAAAACTCGATTTTTTTCGAAAACAAGCTTGAGACGAAAAATCTCTGTTTCTCGTCTTCGACTTATTCTTTGACATAGAATAACCTGCATCCTTTTTGAAACACCCTGTACACACGTATTGCACGAGAGGGAGAGTGATTCGCGAGGAAATTTATCTTCGGGTTCATCGAACGCGAAAGATCGATGTAATTTCGCTGGTCCGCGACGCGTCACAATGAACGGTCCTCTGGTGTAATTGACCGAGGCCAATATACTTTTAGGACGCGGAGACAGTCGTTTAATGAAACGAGGGGAAATCGGAAGAGCACTCGAAGGAGCGTGGCTGCTGACATAAATGAATATCGTACACAAGGGCTGCTGCCTTGCCAGTCTCTTTCTCCTTCCTTTATTAATTTTATTTTTATCAACGACTCTCTGGTATCTATTTCCTTTAACTTGATCCGAGAATTTAATCTTTTTTCTTTTCATACCACGAGTCTCGAATACGACAGAGTATAGATAAGAAGAAAAAATCGGTTAATTTCCTCTGATGAAGTTGCGCGGAAAATTCGTACCGCGCCAACTCGTAAAATGTAAGTTTAACTTGTAAATTGAAACATATACGTATATGTATATATATACATGCAATCGTTCATGGGATTTAATTGTCAAACTTAAATATACCAATTTAATGATTGTTATCACACACATCTCGAGTTTGATTGAATAGCGAAAGCCGGTATTTGCATATAAATGCAAATTGAACATATATAAACGTGATAAAGATACATACGACGTATCCAGCAGTTAATACATTATTTCATGAATAGGAAACGAGAGAGCAGAATGTACGTGTATAGAGAAATTATATAGCATACGGAGCAACTGTTCAACGGAGTGAATAATAGGTAGAATGTCGAATGAGGTGTGGGATAGTGAATGTTTAAGGTGTGAGGAAGTGTAAAAAAGTGAAAGAAAAAGGAAGGAGAGAGTAGAAAAAATGTGATAGCCGAAGGAAGTAACGCGCGACCATGGGAATACGTAAAGTCAAATGTCGAAAGATCGTCAAATCGTGTTGGGTCGCTTAAGGACTCGTGCAAACTTTTAAACTGTGAAGATTGGTTTATATATACGCGCATTTTAACAGCGTGCATTTTAGCATTATCTATCGAATGGTAGGTAATACTACACAAGAGATTAAATAGACGAAAAGGTTTTGCCAAAGAACTTTTTAGTCATTTTTCTATAAGGTGAAAGTCTTTTACGCTACATTAGATGTTTCGCTACATCTCTCGTATATAAAATACCTAACTCAGCTTCTCGTCTCACTTCCTTCCACCGCAGTGTCGTTCATAACTAATTCGAAAGTTGCCGAAACAAGCGACACGTATATTTCACGAAACTTTCTTCAGCGCTCTTCGCGATTAGGTCGATCGAGAAGGAGCGGACGATTCGTAACGATGGTATAGGTGGCTAAAAGATAGCGGAATGGCGTAAAGTTAAACGTATCCAGACCACGCGCTTTGCTCAGGCTTGAAAATATATATGGCGATTCCTTGAAGTTACCTGTTTCTACGAACAATGGCGTCGGAGAGTTTTGTTTCGGGGGAGGGGGAGGGGGCAGGGGACCGTAGAGCCGCCACTTTTGAAACTTCACCAATATTTTAAAGGACGTAGGGTGAATTGTCTCACGAGTTTCCCAAAATGGTTCTTTAATGTCTGCCGCTTGCGAACAATTCACCTGTCCTAGGGAATCGAGTACATCAAGGTCGGCTTAAGCACCTTTCCTGCTCCCGACACTTCATTTTCAAGGAACCGAGCGACTTTGCTTGATTCTCTTAAAATCTTACTGACGCGTTTCACGTCAATTGAATTCTTCGATAGAATACCATCTATTATAGCTGACGTTCTGTCTCAACGAAAAAGTTCTTCGTTCCAAATCTCGCGCAAGACGAATTTCTTTAGACAATACAGAGAAAAATAGAGCTAAGAAAGGAATAACGAAGGTTGAGAGAGGAGAAAATGCGACGATAAACAATAATGGTTGCTTGCGAAGAGAGAAGAAGCGTCTCGTATGCATCGTTGGCCAGTTGAATGGACAGTACGAGCGAGAATATGAGGAAAGGGGTTTCAGGAGAGCAGCTGGAAACACCGTAATCGAGTTTATCGGGCAGACTAATTAGAGAGCGAGGATACGGGGAATAGAGCCCGAGGGAGACACCGAAGGGCAGAGATCGTCTATGCCTCGACGTTCTTGTCCTTACAGTGTCCTAATTGGCACGAACATTCCGAGTGTACGTAATCGGTAGCACATCCGTTGCTTCGCTTTCCGCTTTGCGACTCGTTATTGCTTCCGAGCTTCGCGTCTGTGTTGCGTACGTGCGACACGTGTGGCCGTGTTTCACTCTATGAAATACCTCATTTTCAGAGGAACTCATGCGTTCGTCACATACAGTAACGAACAAAAGTATTGGCTCAGACCAGATTTTCCTATGAAATTCTGTGGAAATTTCTAGAGCTCGTTCAGTTTTGTTTTTTTTTTTTTTTAATACAATATAACTTCCGAGTTTCGAGTTTAAATGCATATGTATATCGTATCTCAGAAACCGTTCATGTTTTTCTTTTGTTTCAATCCATGAATCAAATTTCCGAGAGACATCAGTTATTTTGTCTATAAACCGTGTAAAAGTTAGGCAATTCTTGCTTCACAGCTTTCCTTACGTTCTTCGTAATTTGTAAGACATTATGTTGGGGGATGCTAATGATTTCGAGGATAGTTTTACCTCTGTCTTTAAACTCAAATGGCCGCCGTTTAACGAAGATACGTGTACCTTAAGTTTGCCTCTTCAGCGAACAACGCAAAGTTTCGTCAAAATTGACGTCGAGCATGCTCCATATTCCTTGTTAAACTTAACATCGAGTTTAACACAAAAATAAGACGATTTGCGTTTATCGTTTTATCACATCTCTCGTCGAGACGAAAATCTAATCTTTATCTGTCTTAAGGTTTCGATTAAAAATTACAAATCCAAAGAAACTATGTATTTGTTTTCAATCGATCCGCGAGATAACAAATAATTCTATTTTCGTGCATGTCGTTCTACATTTGACGACCACGACTTCTCGATACTTCTTCCACGTTGATAACAGTCGTTTCGAAGATTAATTCCTGAACAGGATTAATTAGAACTTCCCCGAGATTTGATTCAGCGTGACTTCGAAAATCTCGGCGCGGAAACAACTTGGTTTCGCTTAATTTTCCGTCGCCGTTCCCGCTCGCATAGTCCAGCGAAACGGGCTAAGATTTAATCTAGAGAGTACCAAGTAACACGGCTTACTCGATAATTCCCAACAAAGGGATAAAGCTGAGCCTCTCCCACCAAGCTGGTATACCTCGAAGAACCTGTGAAAGGGTTCCCAAAGTCTCGGAGCAATTCGTCTCGTACTGTTTCTCATTAGACGGCCGAACGTTTTACAGTCTCGTGTATAGTAAAGGTACACACACTGATCTTCGATGGTTTTTTAGCCAACAAAGAGGCTCGAGTAACCGCCTGCTGCTTTTATTACACCACCAACCGATGAACACCGTTATTGACGATGCTAAAGGAGCATCGGCAGATTGGGAGTCTCTTTTATTCTTCTTGGAGTATGCTTGATCGATTCGAGAGTAAACAGAAGAGGATGTTTGACTATATAGCCAAGTTGAATAGTAGAGCACGGTGATAATAAAGCAATCGAAATTTTTAATTTCTAATCATTAATTTCTCCTGTGCTCTTTCATTTTAACATCTTTTTTCTTAAGACGATCTTTCTCTTTTATAAATTTGTATTCCTTGATTAAAAACATTTGTCGATTTTTACAAGTATAAAGTGCAGTGGATCGTCTGCCGCAATTTAAATATAAAATTATAAATTAGTACTTTTAGTATCTATGGAACATGAATTAGATAACATGTGTTTGAAAAATCGAGATAAGTTCGATACATATTCGCAAAGTTAGCTGCTACCTCGTAAAAACACGATACTCCCTGTTCTAAAAAAGAACGAGATAGTCCATTTTACCATAAAACCGCTATCATCGAATCTCATAAACAGTTTCATTATCGAGAAATGCATAAAATTTGCAAACCATACGATAATAACGCAACTCCCTTTACAAGAGAATTTTTCACGATTATTATTCAGGAAGCTGAGATCGTTTCAGGTGCTCTACCTTTTTAAACTAAGATATAACAAAAATGTTAATGCATAGATAACTTTTAAAATGACCAGAAATATCAAGTCCGCGTATCGTCGCCTCTGCTTTTTTTTTTATATTTGAAGTTGTAACGATACTAGTAGTTGGTTATGGCGAACGTCGTTGCCTCGTTGGTTTTATTGCGCGGATGTTGCATTATGAGATTCTGCGGATACGACCCTTATAAGTCGTAATGTTTTATGGAAATAGCACATTGCGTTACTTCTCTCAGTTGTCACCGAGAGTCACTCCTAAGAAGGTATGCGAACGATCAAATTTTTTATGTCGCTTTTCAATGATTTAATAAACGGTCTGTAAGTCAGGTTTAAAAATAGGAAATTGCGTAAAAAGACCGCTACCAAGCTACGTAAATTTTTATCGAAACGGTAAATTTTATACGAAACGGTTGTTTAACATAGTCGTGACAACCATTAAACAATTATTAATTAGATTAACCAGGAATGAGATGAAACAATTGTTTAAAATTTAGAAAATTTGTAACATCAGTTCGTGTAAATAACTTTGCTATTTTTAATAATGAAGTAGATGATAATAACGACGGCTACCGTTAATTATCGTATATTCCGTCATGAATTATTAATTAATTGGAAATTTAGTTATTGATTATCAGAAGCAATTATATTTAGTTTACAATGTACCGATCGAATCAATTCAAGTTTTCGCATTGATGTAGTTGCAGGGATATTTGATAGAAAAGCGTAGAAACAATAATTAGGGAGTACGAGGAACGAGTACAACTGAGAAAATTTCTATCGCGATAATCTCATAGTTCGTTAATAATTTCGTCGAGTAAATTGAACTCTCGGTCACAAAGTTTACCGTCTACTTTTCTTCATTTCGCCCGATTTCAAGAAACGATTAAAATAAGTCCAATCAAATCATTGATATTATATCGTAGCCAATTAACGCTGGACTACTATGCACCTTCTCGAACTTACATACATAAAAAAATCATTCGTTTACTTGTCTCCGCAAGTTCCACAGGCGTCACACAAGATATAATACCACCTGAGAGAAATCAGAATTCTCGATATCATTAATCTCGGGCAAACACACGCTCGGCAATAACACCATCGCGTCGTATGCATATATACTATTCTAGCTGCAATTAAGACGGAGCGAGCATCTAATAATTCAACGTCTGCCGGTAATTCGGGTCTGGTGACATTTTCCTCGATTTTGGTGGCACATTTCCAGATCTCTTCTTATTCTTCCGCAAGCTGGGTGGAATGTCATCGGTAGAATGAGATTGAAAAGAACGGGGCAAAAGGTGATCGAAGGGGTGGGTGCAGGGCAAAATATCGTCGCCTTTGGAATTTAACGAGGGACAAAGGTATCGCTCGACCTCCAACGTTCCCGATGGGAAGTGCTGGAGGTTGAAGCACCCTCAAACGGGTCCGTCAATTTCCGTGCTCGTTAGGTGGGTATTTATTCTCGCTTTTCCCGGCCGTCATGCACCTTATACCTTACACCCATACCCTTTCTATTTTACCTTCGTCGATTGATTTTAATTATTTTTCCGCCTCCTGTCCGCCTATGGATTTCTCATGGCATCTCTCCGGTCCACGACATGTTCACGACGGATTCGATTAAATTTAAAAGCCAAAACAGCCGGACGAAAGACAAGAGATCCCATGGTCGACTGAGAATCTTGTTATATGGATTGCTGTCACCTGATTATACGCGAATCTAGAGTATAGATCTCCTTGGTTTTTTTTTTATTTTTGATCTTTTCGTTCTTTCAGTTCTTTAGGATGTAGTCCATTCTTGCGTGGATCAGAGTAATGTGTCAGAGTAATCATTTGCTCGTTTGAAAATATACGAAAATTTATGAATAGTCATTTTTGTTAGGAACTCTTTGATTACACCGCAATGATTTCACCGTAAAATATTTTCTACGCGTGATCAAATATCAAACACAGAAATGTGATGTGAACATTCGAATGGTTATTTCCAAGTAGCGAAGGAACAAACGAGTGTTTGTCTGACAGGTGATGTCGTGATCAGTTGCGCCAACGATTCGTTAGCTGTTTGGCCTGTTTCGACGATACGCCAGTGTATACATACGTGACCGAGCTGAAAGAAGATCGATATACGTGCAACATGGAAAGAATGTCTCTACGATTGTTTTCCAAACTGAAATCTTCGTACATAGATCATTCAGTTCCAACAGAATGAAGTAGAAGATAGAATTTGACAAAATATTGATATGGTATGAAAATATTGATATAATAAAAGAAATGGAAAAGAAGCAAGAGTTTCTCGGTTAACGAATAGAGGAAATTGTTCGATTATTTAATCGACCAATCGTTAATTTCGACCATTTTGAAATACATTGCTAGATATGATACGACGTTATTACTTTATATTTCTATTAAACATGAAATTTACAGAATAAGATAATTCCTGCGAAGCTATATTTCCAGTGAGTTTTGTCCCGTATATTTCGAGCAAAGATACGATAAATTTTAGAAAACCTGGATTATTTAAAAAAATTGAAAAAGAGTGTACTTAAATTTTTAGTGATATACGAATAATATTTCATCGACTAAAAATCTATGTCGGATTATTAAGTAATTCAATGTATATTCCTCTAAAAACTAAATCTCAGCTTCCATTCATATGTTTGCAAAGCATTTAGTCCATATTAAGAAAGTATTTAAAAGCTATTACTGAAACAAATATTTTTCACTGATATACAACACGATCCTCGATTTCCTTTTTCAGATTGCAGATTTATCGATATAAGGGATGGAAATGGAATATAGAGTACGAAATGCAATTAAAAATTCGTTTTCAAATCGTAAAAAATATATTTTAAAATGTATTATGCTCACTGATACAAGCGTTGGTTATACGATGAAATATTAGAAGTACGCGTATCAATACTCCTAGCAGTCTAGATATTATAGACATATTTTGTAAATACGCGAAATTCTTACGTGTGGCTTTTCTATCATTTCAGCTTGTATTGTGTCAAAGAATAAAGAAACATGCGAATGATATTGTAGTTACATCGTAGGCTGCATATGTCACAGAATACTTTCTAGAAAAACTGCGATAGCTCTGAGAATAACGTTATATGATACGTGGAATTATTTATTAAAAGAAAAGGCTAAGTAAAAAATAATACATCTTAACGCGTTGGACCGAAACAGAGTGGACAGAGTTCACGATGTCGATGGCACTTAACTCTGTAAGCATCTACCATTACTCTTTTTTTTTTGTTCCGCCACTTTCCACGTGATTTCATAAATTTCTTTGGACTTATGTCCTAACCAAGCCATTAATTAAAAGCTACTGGGTATATTCGCGCATGTCTTTTCTAACAGTAAAGTATGTAGTATGCATCTATAGACAATATGGTATCCGTTATTATACGCTCTATCAACTTTCCGAGCAATCTAATATTTTAAAAATTGTATGTACGCTAATGCCACGATGTAAGCGAGATATACAGGGTGGTTGGTAACTGGTGGTACAAGCGGAAAAGGGGTAATTCTACGCGAAAAAAGGAGTCGAAAATATAGAATAACAATTTTTTTTTTTAATTTTTCCATCGAGACAACGATCTACAGTGAGATCCGTTATAACGAGACGCGATAAAGTGCACGCGTACCGAGCGCAAATTCAAAGTCGATTTTCTCGAAAACAAGGCCTCAAACGAAAAAGTTTTATTCTATATTTTCGACTTCTTTTTTCGTGTAGAACAATCTCCTTGTCAATTTTCCATTCCTGTCCAGTGGGATTAGACAAATGCACGTCCGTTCGGTAACTTTTCAAACTCGATTTTCCCGGAATTGAAACCTCCGAGGCAATTTTGTTATTCCTGACTGTGCTCTTATTTCGTGCCATAGAATCCCTCTAATTTCAATCAGCACAGCACGAGTTGAGGACCATGTTATATACACGAGGGAACCGAAAACGAAACAAGACTGATTTATCAGCTATTACATACCTCGGACAAGGAGTCCTCCATCATATCGCTGGTATCTCTCATGACTCCCAATGGAAACTAGCACCGACAACAATCACTCAACGCCCACGTTTTATCCGTTTCCTCCTCCGGGCCTGTATCTTTCACTGTCTCTGTTATACGTTCCTCTCTGCCAGTTACCAGCTACCCTGTATACGAGATACAGGTATGTATACATACTTCTATCCTATGCAATTGCTGAAATATCCAATGAAACCTGGACAACCTGTACACTCGTTGACATCTCTAAAGCCGCAGACTAACCATCGCGTTTTAACATTTTTCTCGCGACCATAAACATCGTATAACGAATTGCGCTGGTCCACAAACTCGACCCAATTCCATCGCAGGTAAATCAGTAAACTCGCGAGGCTGTGGAGTTTGCCGATAGCAAACCGTTTCCCTTTCCTGTCCCGTTCCCGTCATCCTTCTCCGTTCCTCGTGGTCATCCTTTTCGTTCTCAACGTTCCTTGTTTGCTCCTTCTTCTCTACCTCGTTCTCTAACCCTTTCCATCGACCTACCTCCCGACGATTAACTCGAGTTTTGAGTGTTTGGAATGCCGAATGAGTAAACTGCATCTAGTCACGTGCGCCAATGCAAGACGCGATCTTCTATCTCTCTTTGCCATGGTGTTGCGTTTTAGTTCGAGCAATCGGTCTCGAGTTGCATCGGCTTTCACTCGAATATGGAGAGAACTTGCGAATGCCTTACGCCAGTCGA
Organism: Bombus impatiens; assembly: GCF_000188095.3. Taxonomy (NCBI): domain Eukaryota; kingdom Metazoa; phylum Arthropoda; class Insecta; order Hymenoptera; family Apidae; genus Bombus; species Bombus impatiens. The sequence goes on from NT_176970.1 coordinate 310,341, forward strand.
GATTTTAACTTACGTGGGGTTGCTTGCTAAATGGCCCGCATGAGCTTTAACTCCCTTAATTGCTTCGGTTGTATGTTGGATCGTGGAAGCTTATCGCGTTTGTTGAGGAGCATCATGGCTATAAGGTTTGAATGTGCCTACGTAGAGGAAGAGATCGGAGGATTTTTGAAGATTGATGCACCGATAGGATTAATACGCAATTTTCAGTTTCAACGATCGAACGAAGTATTTGACATTTAATGGTTATAAATATTTCAAAAAGTTGATAATTAATAAAAGTATTTAGAAATGGCAACAAAGTGGTTCGATAATTCCCACTAGATATAAATATCGACACGACAATAAAACATCGAGGAGAATGGAAGAATTCCTTTTCATTGAGGAAAAATAAATCTCGAGGACTAATAACACCCAAGCAATTATTGGTCAAGCTATTCCCCTGAGCTATTAGCTAAGTTATTGGAAAACGAGGGGAAAGTTTGCACTGGTAGAACCTATCCGAAGAAAAGGTTACATCTACCCTTATATGAGGAAAGGAACGACAAAGATGAACTTTCGATCGACAAGAAATAGTTAATAGTTTATTGGCATTGACGTTCTTGACTGATCGTTTCACAGTGAAACTTTCAAAAATTGAAATATTAATATTTTGATACTTTTTAACACCATTTCTAGATTTATAATGCACGACGCGAGAAGATAAGAGGAATCGTAAAATCAACTTAACGAAGATACATGGTCGATTTACTTTTAGCTTTCCTACTTACATCGTTTCTTCGTCGATCCTTCCTTTTAATCTCTTCTTTCGAAAGATCAGAAAAATGTCAGCCTTGTCATTCCGGATCATATATAGCTGTTTTTGCTTCACGCTGGATCGGATCTCCGTTGCTAACGAGCGACCAGGGACGGTGATCTTTTTTTGAAAACAACGATCGGTAACGATCCAACGAAGATGGTCCACGTAACACGACGGGAGAAAAGAAACCGAACAGAAAATCAGACGGATTAATGGATCCAGCTTGGCTACTACTTACGCTCGTTGCCTCGCTTAATTTTCTTCTTCCTTTTTATGGCATCTCTTGCCGTATGGAAATATCGTCAATGACAGGATTTACGATCGTGCTTTGATTCTAAGAAATCGACGTACAACGGCTTACAAATACGATGAGAAAGTAAAAGTAATTGAAACTCGTGTCTATTAAAATCTACGTATTAACGGAGAAAATAAAAATTGAAAACAACGCGAACGAGCTAGATAAGTCGAAAATGACAATACCGGCACTACATTGAAATAACGATTTTTCTTGTTTGACTATCTTCGTATTAGCAGAAGCCGCGTGCACGACGAGTATCGTCGCATTAAAAAGCAAGCAGAAGAAACATCTGAAAGCGGTCCTCGAGAGAGATTTCCATGACTATAACCAGGCTACCGCATCGTTCATAGACCCCTTTCAAGGTGAGGTTCGTTTGCATTTGGTGAAAAGGGTCCATGATTTTGCCTTACGAACAGGGACAAATTCAAATTTAACGTTATTATACAGAAAGTAATATTATTACGCGTTGGCATGCATCGTCGCGGAAACAGAATTTTCTGCAGCTTCCAAAGTATACAGACGGAAGATTTAAAATACGATAATGATGGGAACACGAAAGAGCTATCGCATACAGAGGACCATTGAAATCCGCTTTTATCGTAATTACTACCGCGAACTCGATGATAATGTGAAAAATAGCTTATTACGTTGACGATGATAATTTTCTTTGTTTTCGTTTTCGCGGGGTTTTCAATGCGCTGTAAATACTGTTCGCAATGATATGCGATTCTATCGAGTATCTCACACACACACACACACACACATTTGTTTTATATAAATAGACATGAGTATAGATTTCTAAGATTTCTCAAATGTGGCAATACTTTTTTTGGATATCGCGATTATTTTCGAATTTCATTGTGCCAGTAACAGAACAATTTCAGCAAATCCCGCCTGTAAATTCAGATACTAGAAGTTTCAGGTCATTCGGCTCGGTATTCGAACTCCTTCCAAGTCTATTTTCTTCCGCGTGTTTCCGGATAGCAGTACGCATATGGTCACGGGAATGCGTCGGTAGGAAATGCGGACGCGCCTAATCAACACGGAGTGGTGCACTTCTCTGCACGCTGAACGCACGTGCAATAGTTCTAGGGAATTTGGGACAAGTCCCATACGCACACATGGTGTCTGGGATTGACATGAATGTGTTCCATGGAGCGTGAGTGAAGCGCCAGAGAGTCGAGAGCACGAGGCTTTGACACCCATTCTCTGATTAGCTGCTTTAGCCGGCTCATTCTATTTGGTACAGGACCGCTTAAATTGGCGAAACCGTTGCTCCGATTAGACGTAGGAAATATATTTTTCCAGCCGATGCAGTTTTCCAACTGATCGTACTTCGTTCAACGTTATTCCGTTAATCCATAATTCAACGAGCAAACCGTTCGCTCGAATGTGTACTTAATTAAATAATAGCAATTAATTAATAATGTAACGATAATGAATTTCTGGCTAGATATAAATTAATTTGAGGTTAAACCGCGTTGTTTCGTTAAGCAATTTTATGGGTCTGTACGCAAGCGGAGTACGCCTTCATTTTCGTCAATGTTGGAAAACATCGCTATAGGAACAGATATTTTCGATCTTGTACGCATTCAGAAATAAGGATCGTTCTACGAAACGAATATTTAGTTGGTGACGATGATATATATCGCCGAATCAAAAATACCAAATATAAAATTAATCTTCGAATTTATACCCCTTTATAAACGGTTTACAGATGCATCAATGCAAAGCATTTTGTGCGCGAAAATTTTTTATCGAAAAGAAATATGAAATATCCCCAAAAAGGATTTTAAATATCCCATTCAACGGAATGGTAAGTTTCTCCGTTTAAACGAATCCATCGACGCGCGAATTTAAAAACTACATACACCATGGTTAAGGGGAAACTAATATTTTTAACAAAAGATCAAAAATATTCCTCGTAGTGAAACATGGAATATTTTTCAAAAAGGAATTATAAAAGTGTAAATTCTGCTTGTAGAAAAATTCATCGGTATAAAATAGTTGAATATGTACATACATATATGTATTTGTATAGAAACACGTATCTTACGATTAAAGGAAGAATAAAACGATCAGAGAAACTTTACCTTAATAAAGCGATAATATCATATACTAAGTAATATATGGTGGAGAATTAACCGACAAATTCTTCAGAGAATATATAGGATTTAGTCTCAATTAGACAACGCCTTAACTTTAATTCTTCTAAAAGATAACTTGCATAAGCGCTTCACAATAGTCACAGACTAGGTCCATAGCTGGATCAATCGTGCTACGTATCGTTACTAAAAAACGTTTTAAATAGGATAACAACGCGTTGGAAATGCGATTCCAACCATGGAATCGCTATTGCTAATGAACCATCAGCTGTCGAGAAATACAACTTTGTTCTCAAAGTCCTTTTTTAAAAAATAAACCGTCCACCCCATTACAGAGCCGCCGTATCGCGATAGTTCCTAAATACGACGTTATTTACTTTTTAACCCGGTAGCTTCCACCTCCTTCCGGTCGCTTATTACAACGGTTACGAACGTTCACTGGGAAGAATAAACAATTTTACGGTAAAACACGAGGAAATTAACGAGGAATCCGACGTTAAAAAAGCGTGGGTCGTGAAAATTCTTCACCGGGCCGCGAACACGTAAAGACCATATTAACGGAATTAAATTCTTGCTGTGAGGGAGGGTTGTTTCAACCGAGGGAAAAACCCTATTTAACCGACGTACTCGTATTTTAAGACCAGCGTGTTCTATAGACACACGGTGAAATATTTCACATACACTGAAATAATATCGAGTTCATTTCATTGGACGTACCGTTTGATAACGCGAGTGGATCTTAATTGTGAACGGAAGACTTTTGGAAGTTTAATTAAATGTCGAGGGAACGTATAAAATGTGTTTGTGCAACATACATCGATATCTACCTTTCGTGAAAATTTGTTGAAAATGAGATAATGTTTAAAGGGTGGTGAAAAGTCGTGGTTTCGAAACTCACTCTGTGTCTTTCTTTATAATATACATCGATCATATACGATAAAAGAGGTGAATTTATCAATGTTAAACAATGCCGGTAACTTCGAACGATGTAACGTATTGATATGACCTGTTTTGAAATCTAGTCTCCTTTTAAAATGTTGAACGAAATTATCGCGGTACTAACGATATATGGTTCATTCGTGACACAAAATAATCGCAATGCAATGCATTACGTAATTGTGTTAGTTACGAGGTTGCGTGGTTATTTGTTAATGGTTAACCAAATTACGATACGAGACATTTACGAAAGCCATTTCTGCTTTAGTAACTAACGAATTCTTTTGAACGATAAATATGCAGGACACGGCGGAGCAACGTGTGTTTCGGAAGTGACATCTGCTTTCGAATCAAGTGTTCTTCGTGGCGGTCTGTGGAAACGCTTTTCCCAGTTTCCGTTCCCTTTCCAGCGCTACTCTTCCCTGAAACTCTGTCACCCTCCATACATGATACATGAAGCACACAAGCTCCGGCATCCGATGGCATGACACTCAGCCAACCACCGTCCCGTGAAATCATGCCTCATGATCCAGCGATCCCACCCCCCTCACTGCCATGCCCATTCCTTTGTCACCTTCCTCTGTCGCCCTTTTGATTTCCGCTCTCGATGCGTGCTTTTTGCTGGACTCGCATCACGCCGACTCTCTCGTTATTTACTGACCCAAAGACACCCTTGTTTCATTACTGCGCGTACCTACCGATTGCCTTCGTGACTAGCCATTCCGAGGGTTACGCGCTATCGTATCTTTTATTTTTCCTGGGATAATTTTTCGAGGAACGATAAATAATTTTGTGTATGTCGTGATTTATTTCTTCTTAAAGGCACGTCGTAAGAAATTTGCGGGAAAGAATTACGTTACGAGTTTATGATTTTTATGGTCCGTATACGATGATTGTACAATTATCTGATTCGAATAAACAAACGCGAAAAAATATTAGTAGTTGCATAAAGTAAGTTTTCTGGAGTTTGATATCTCGTTAAATCGACATACGCCCGCTGAGAGCGGAAAAAGAATTCCGTGCTACATAAACATAGTTTGCAAGTTCTTATCGAAGACAGAGACGCAAAAATTAAAGTACTCGAGAACGAGCTGTCAGAGAGTTATTGAATCGTTCGTTGAAAACGACTGGAAGTTATACTCGAACCAAGCCGTAACTCGATTTCCTTCACAGGACATTTGCGACTTCTCTACCGCCATTCCATCCTCGGACTTTCCAAACTCTGACCGCGTAACAAACATTACAAAATTTTGTTTCTCTCTTACTTTCATTCCCTACTTTTTTTAGCGCTTTGAATGTTCCGAATAAATTTCCTAATAGACTTCGGTTATCATGTGAAGCTCCTTTTCCAAATTCTTTACGGAGGATTCGATAATGATAAAGAAAATAATTTCTACCGAGCTGCATTAATTCTCCAAGAACTTTGAATTCTCAAATAGGAAGAAGGAAAGAAAAGATAACGCGAACAGCAAGATAAAAAAGAAAAACTCGGAAAATCGAACGGAAAATCTGCAATGGTTGTCGAAGGAATAAAAATTGATCGCGAGCCATCGAATGACAAATTCTTCGCTCCACATTAAAAGCGTTGATCCCGTTGTCGCGAGTGTACGTGGTAGTCGTTTTAAGGCGGCAGAAAGGAAAGTCCGGGACGAAATTCCAAGAACGAATGGCGCACGTTCCTGCAGCATGACATCTTGAAAAGTCATGTGCAATTTTACGGATGAGCACGAAACGATAAAGGAGCAGGAAGCTGGTGGAGACGGAAACAGCGAAACCTGCCTGCTTGCTACGAGATTTCATTGGATTACCTTGCCTTACCGGCGCCTTCTCGTTGCTCCCGCTTGAATATTCGGTGTACCATGATTCTGCTTGTTTCCGCCATGTGATCGTTAGGAACATTCAACAATCGATTTCCTCTCGATTCTCCGGATCACCAAATTGTATTGGAATGGTTTGGTTAAAGCGTTTGAAAGTTTGTTTTTTTAGAAAAGATTAGTAATCGAGAGATTAAAAATGTCAAATGTAACAAGTGGGATAAAAGAGAAGTATCCTCTTCTTATCACGTAGAAATAAATTATCATTGTAAATGAATGCTTGGAAAGAAAACTTTCGGTACTGATTTTATTGAAAATTATAAATCCCAAGGGCGAAGCTGAATTATATAATGTCGGTTGATCCGCGATTTTAAATATAGCGTGCCAGATCAGTGGAAACCGCAATTAAACACAATAACGTCGGCCTGTATAAACGAGAAAGTAGGACTCTGGAAGACAGGATATCGCGAACGTTCTTCGGGTTAACTTAGAAGTATTCTTCGGGAGGTTTTCATTTCAATAGATCAAATGACAATGAAGACCCTTAAGCGTTTTAATCCGTAGCTACTTAGCGTTAACCCTTCCGATTGGATCATTCTCTCTTCCTACCTTGCGCCGGTTTACGATAAAGTTGCCAACAGACTCGACAACTCTGTTCGTTTAATGGATATTCTTAAGTCTGTCGTAAATTATTCTCTTATCCGCGAAAGAATCAGCTTCGTGGAAGAAAGGGGCCAATATCTCTCGACTAATTTGAATGTTTTCGTCGATCTAGATATTCTTAAGAATGTAAAGAAGAATATAGAAGACCTTGGTTATTCAACTACAAGAATTGAGGAGAAGTTGTTCTCTTTCAGTTATCTTTTATTTCTTTCTCTTTCTTCGCTTTTAGTAGTTTCGCTAACAAGTTTGTCGCTATTTATATCATTTTTAAGCTAATTTGTATCTTTTATGTCACAGTTTTCATAGTTTACTACAATATGGAGAGCTATGATAGTTTTGTTAATGTTATCTGCTTCAGCTGCTCCCCTTTATTATCACATGCCTCGTCAATTTTTGCGCTAATAATTTGTTCAACGTCTCTTTTAAACAAGCATTTTTAGTATTCTGTTAGAGTTAGCTATTTTTTTCGTGGGAATTTATTTTCTTTTCATATTAACCTCTTAGCTGCAGTTGAATTTTGTGCGGGGCTGTTTCTCTGTACAAACGATACAGCACTGCAATGTGTGACGGATAATGCTTTTTCTCTACGCAAGCACATTGGAATAAAGTTTTTGATAATTAAATTATAATTTTTCTTAAAAATATGATGCATATACTTTAACTTTAATAATTTACATCAATAATTAATAACACAATTGAGTGTGATATATTTTAAAGCACGGTACGACATATAGCCCCACGTCATAATTTTCACACTCGTAGCGCAACAGTGTTTTTCAAATTGCTCTTCGTTTTCTATTTTGAAGCGGCATTTTGAGGTTGAAAATTCTAAAAAATTATAAGAATACGGATCGCCATATTAAAAAGAGCATCTAATAATGTTATATTTATTTTAACGAAAAGCAACAATCGATATTTGACACTGGCGTAGCGTCGAAAATAAAGACTATATATTCTGTCCGTATATTGTTAACACAATTATAAAACGTTGCGAGGACAAGAAAAGTATGAAGCATGACAAATGAAAAAGATCATTTAGTTCAAACGGTGAGCGAATGAGTCAGTAGAGTGAGCCGCCACTATAGTGGTGCGTCGTAATATAAGATGACATTCGCGAAAGCCACTATAGTGGCGCATCGTAACTAAGAGGTTAAAGAGCTACATAATGGTGCACAACGAACAAAATAAATATGTAGGAACGCTTTCATTACATGTAGAGATGATAAAATAGAGAAATGTCTGTATTTATTTAACACGTGATTTACGAGATGTCCATAGATAAAATTTCATGTGTTTCTCGTGTGTTTCACTACTCTTCTAGTCTCATTTTTTGTCAAGTGACATTTCCTAGTCTCACTGTTCCAGGGATGCTGCCACGCACATACTCACACACACACACACATCACTCCGCACAACATTACACGTATCTCGATGGAACACTTCACGATTTTGCGTGTCATCTTTGTACCGAAGCCACACACGCTAACACTTCACTGCATCGTTCCAATTTTAGTACATGTACTTTTTTTTTTAATGATCTTTATTTAACTCAAGATACAGTTTTAAACACATTTTGGTATTCACAACAAACGGTGAATTTTTGTAATGATGTGTTAGGCGAAGGTACCGATACGCGGCGGTACGACGTAGCCATACTATATTATGTGTCGGCGCTTTACATTTTTTGTGTTTAATACAATTTTTGAAGCGGAACTTTTATATGATTTTGTTTTTTTTATTTTTTCTGTCTTCTGTCCTGAAAACCTGGTTTTTAGTACATGTACTACCGAATGTACTACGTTACGTACGTTTCGTTCCCCGTATATAATATAACGTATTACCTTTGCGACAACTAGCGAGAAAACAAATATCTTATAGGCCCCCTAGCAGCGTCTCGATGTATTACAAACGCAAGAGTAATTATTTCTTACATTAAGTATCATATGCTTGAATATAAAAATATAAATATAACAAGCCAGTGGTAAGTATGTAAAAGAGTAAAAGAAAATGGAATATAGAATGCAGAATATTGACGACTATGTTTTCCATCTACATTAACGACAATTTCTTCCAACTCTCGATCAGAGATTGACCATATCAACTAAAATGTCAACTTGATCCCGAACGTTTACCTTTGATGCGTTATTAATAAGTACTTAGCTAAATTAGCGTTTCTCCTTTAGCGGGATATCAAAGTTGGATCGAAGAGGAAGACGTTTTGTCGCTCGGTCGAGTACAGAATGAAAATCCCTGATCGTCTACCGGATTCCTTGATCGACAAGGTTCGACCATATCGAAATGGCAAAGAAGAGGGACGACGGGAGAGGCGGTGATGTCTAGACGAGCAAAGATGGTGGTCAATTGTCTTGGGCGTTCGCTTTGATCAGAAATACCCCACTGCGACTCTCGGGATTTCGAGGAGCTTCGTGATTGAGCCTGACGAAAGGAGCATGTCGACGAATCAACTAAAAAAAAAAAAAGACGTCGAGACTTCCCCTATTTAGGGAACAACAGACAGAATCTGAATTAATATGACGTGTCATGCGCCGCAAAATAAATTTTTCCGTCGTTATACATACAAAAGTAAATTATACCGACATTGTTTTATTATTTCCCTGAATAATAAGTTTTATGAATATAAATGTATTATCGATATAGTATAATTTCAGATCGTCGACACCGATATAAACTTCAGCTCTTTAAACGGTTTTCTGTGAATATTCATAGCGACTGACAGTATTCCGAGCATAAAGTACTTCTACAAAAAAAGAACGGTTTGACTGAAAGTCTTTAAGATCGAAGTATAGAAGAAGGATGCGTTGTCATCCAAGGTTTTAGTTGTTCAAGTCAGACATAATAAAACGTTCTTTAGTAACGTGATTCGTGTTGATCGAGTGAGAAGGATGCAGATACAAAGACCAAAGAAGATTGTGAAAATATGTATGTAAGTATATCAAGCACAAGGAACGTACGTGGAGGATGCGCTCGTGAGTTAGTTTCAGAATTTCTGAGAGAACCCTTGAACTATACGAGAGTGTTATGACACATAATAAGGAGATATTATTATTATCAATTACACCAAGTGCTATAGACATATTACTCTCCAACAGCTCTAAATCACAAAACAAGATATTCCTTACGATATTAAGAAATTTTATTAACTGCGAAATAAAATTACCCATAGAAAAATTGTTTAACGAATCAAAGATATAGCTTTGAAGGATCTACACTACGTCGTACTAAAAAAAACAGCAAGAGAAAGAGAGAGAGAGAGAGAGAGAGAGAGGGAGAGAGGACGAACGAGTGTAGATTCCATCATCGATCTCGATTCGAAAATTCAGGTCGATGAATTTATACATTCTACGAAACACAGTTTCTGTCTGATCGAAAAATGGCACGTGCGTGTGTAATACAGTTTCCATGGGTCAGACTCGGATTATTAACGTGAGAGTAAATTAGCGAAAGCGCGTGCAGACGCGAATCGTCGTCAGAAAAGCGAGTTCACCGGAAGACGGACGGCAGAGAGCAGAGACGCGGTGGTCAGTGCTCGCTGCCGGATAACCGAGACACATCAAAAGCATCGGAGGGCCTCTATTCAAATCTTTGATGCCCGCTGCCCGCAAATAGCGTGTGTCCCTGCAGACGCTCATAATCAAAGATGTCACGACAGGGAACACGCTAAAGGGCACAGAGAGTAGAAGAGGCAGGAAAGAGAAAGGGGAAGACGGTAAACTTACCCGGTGTATAAGGTAAAAGAGGGTAGAAGCGAGACGATAGGAGGATGCAACGGAGAGAGCGAGCTGGGCGGAGAAAGGAAGGATGGGACCTACTTTAAAAGAGGAAGCGTTGGATAATCATTCAACTGTCAGCCGAGTGGGAAAGCAAAAATACTCGACGGAAAAGAAAAAACCGAGTCGGCGAAAACGCCTTTCCGATTTGTTTCCCTTTCAGGAAGTAACCGGAAAAGAAGCGACTCGGGACCAAAAAAAAAAAAAAAAGAAAAGAAGAAGAAAAAAGGGAGGAAGGAACGCGTTCTGTGGTTCATTTATGTTTAAAAAGTACGGATCTTGCTTCTGTTCCACGTCCTTTCGCAGCGGTTGGTTGGATCGAAGGGATGTGATTTCTAAGTTATCAGAGTACAGACTACAGGGATGGAGTAATCTGGTTTTATTAGATCTCGTCCCATCACGCGTTCGTTGTTCCTTTAAATAAATGATCATCTCCGTAGCGTGCAGGAAACTAGAAGCAACCGTTTTTTATTACACACAAACAAAAGGTTATTTTCTACTTAACCAATTGTATTTTTCTATCGTTAAATATCGTTGCATTTTCGACTTTGACTTATATTCCGATATTTTGCATTCAATACTCAATTACATATTCCGCCTGAAATTAAATTCCTTATTATATAGTCATTACCGGCGCGTAAACCCCTAACAATATCGATAAGAGCGCATCGTTTACTCGCCATCCAAAACCCCAAACCTTATTATCGCCGCCAAAATCCCTCACTCTGACCCTTATAAATCCTTCCACACCTCAACACCACCTATACCACTTGGTAACACCAATACATTTGGGTTTCCCCTCGACAAGCATTCGGAACGCAAACGCAGTAGTGGCTCTCTCCGGTAGATTTCTCTAGCGATACTATATTCCTTCGAAGAAGAAAAAGGGTTCGCGCTTCCGATAGTTGGCACAGGTGAAAGGGTAGAAACGACGATAAAGCAGCCCTGGTGGCAGCCAGGGAAGACAAAGCGGCCGAAAACGTTATCGCCTCGAGAATAGGAAGGTGGGGGTAGGATGGAGAACGGTTGGGGCGGATGAAAGGGGTAGTAGATCGCGTCGGACCGTTTGGACGTATGCTGGATTTCCCTATCGGGCCGTATGTTTCGAATCATCCCCTGCTTTCGCTAGACTCGTAACCAGCCACGTTCGTAACGTTCCCTTTTCCGGGTTGGCTCTTCTAGCGGCTGCTCCGGTCCCCTAAGGGGAACTGCATCCATTAATACAGGGACGGGACGTAGCGCGGTGTGCACGGAATTTGTATGAATGGGGAGAACTTGCGGATTTGAATTGATGAATAGCCACCTGTACCAGGAAGCGTATTGAATATTACAGAAGTGACTACTGCCCGTAGGGATCTTCGATTCTTTCCTATCCCTGCTCTTCCTCTTCATCTTTCTCTTTTTCTCTTTATCCATCTCTCTTATGCATCTACCTCTTTTCCGAAGTCTCGGTCTCTGCTATGGCGATGACGACGTTCGATTATGCGCTGACAAAGCTAGAACGTCCTTTGCACGGATATACCTAACTTTTTTGACGCGTCGAATAACAGCCTTTGATTGGTCAACATTTTAAGAACGTGATCGTAGACTGGTGAAAAGAGATCTTATTTGTTTCTTTGATATTTTATTTGTACATTTACTTTTAGAAACGGCAATTCCCCGTAATCACGAATATTACGAGCAAGTCTACGTGTCTTTATAATTTCGATTAGACAGTACGTTTCGTTCCGGAGGTAGTGAAGTGTTGCCGTCAGCAGTGGCTCGAGTCACCCTCCATTTACCTTCTTTTTCACCACGTGCTCCTTCTACTAAAGACGTACTTAATATTATGTTCATTAACAGGAAAGGAAGAGTTTAAAGTCCTACAAGCAGCTCGCGAAAGTAGCTTCGTTTCTTCTTCTCCAGATCGTTGGGGAAACTAAGAAAAAGGTGAATTCGTTGGCCGACATCCAATTCCGAAGGACTCGAAGCAAACCAAATCATTATCGTTTCGTGAAAGACAGGGAACGCTCGTGTCGAGATACGTCGAGAAAATCGTCTACGGACGATTCCATTCTAACAGTCTAATTCCGGATTAAAGTTTCTAGCCAGCAATCTCACGATGGATTCGACGTCTAAGGCGTAGAAGTGATGGAGAGGAGGAACAATGTCGTTATCGACGGTGCTTTCAAATTAAGGACCCCTTCTTACCTTGCCCTCGTAGCTTTACAGCCACAACGACGCGTAATTGTCCGCAGTCGAGCGTCCCGAACATTAAACTGATTGACGTCCCTATCGTAATATTCGAGAACACGAGAAACCACTCGCGTCACCTTCTTCCAATTATTCTGCCTTTCATGCTTTATTTATTCACCGGATTCGATCGTGCGAAATTTTCATTTGAGAATAAAGGAATCAGTTATAGTTCGAAGTGCATCGAATCGAGTGGAAATTATACTTTGATTAAACGATACGAAGAACCTGCGTGCTATTAAAGTTGTACTTGAAAATATCGACATCGATCGAATAATATAGGAACACACCATCGACAGCGTTTTATAAATTTCAAACGGAGCGATAGCGAAACGACATCAAACGTCAGAATAAACGATGAACGGGATCCCATAAAGTTTTCAAGCCGGAAATAGGGAAAATGAACCGGAATGAAGTGAGAAAATCCACAGTCGTCGTTGTCGACGCCAATGATGGGCTTGACGTTGGCGTAACAGGCCATTACAGCGACCGACGTTATCGGCTGGGTTGCTTCTTTTGCCTCAGCGCAACGGGAGGGCCAGCAATTTGCGATACAATTTAAAGAAGACAGCCTCCGTATCCTTCCACCATTTCCTTTCGACGTGTTCTCCAGTTGGCATGCTTTACATTTCGTGCTTGTAATGGCGAAACTTTTCCTTAACGATCTCGTATCCGTCTGAATTATGCAACGCGAGTGCTAACAATTGTCCTTCTTTTCTTCCTTTTTTTCTTTTTTCTGTCTCTTGGGTCTACGTGACTGCGGCTGATTGGCCGGGCCTATCCGTCTTATTGTCTTCGTCGAAATGAAGATAAAGCGATATTGAAGTGTATTTAGAAGATATACGGGAGATCCGATGGGGATTTAAGCGAGAGACAGATGAATCTGATCCAGCCGATCAGTTCCGACAAGTGTTTCAATTTGTTAACAATTAGGAATATTCTGTTTTGTGCGCTGGTCTACCGAGGATCGCGAAACAAGGACGAAGTATTACGTGATATTAGGATATCAAACGAAAGAACGACAGCCACTTTAGATTCTAAATTATTTTAAGTTTGGCAACTTTATTGTAGATATTTTATATCTATAAACAACTACTACGGTCGAATGAACAAGAAGGTAAATCCATTGATCCGAATTCACTCGGTAATTAGCTCTAATTTGATTGAAATAAACGAAATACTTTATCTTCGCTGGATCGTCGAAAATATCCAAAATGTATAAAACGGTTCGAAGCGATTCGACGTTTCGCGAATAATTAGAGATTGCAAATAATTTATTTGGCATTTACACGGGCCGACGCGCTATCGAATCGGCGCATAAAATCATAAAATGGGATAAAGTCGTAATTGCTCGTTCCAGTCAACTTCGCCGCGAATTCAGATGCAAATTAAATACAGCGAAGCGATATTTCGCTCGTTTTGCAAGAAATTCGTTCTCGTCGTTACAAGTGCGAAATAAACTTAATAATTACGACTGTGTAACGTCGATTGAAAAAAAATTAACGAGCCCGGCGACCACTTGGTTGGAAACTTCCGGATTTAATCAGACAGTCTCCTTATGAAAAATAGATGACGAATTACGATGAAAGAAAACGTAAAGGGAAAAGTAAAGGCGTTACGTAAAAATGTGAATACTTTGCTATTAGATTGGCACATTTTGTTCGTTTCAGAGAAATTCAAATAACAAGTCCTTCGCTTCGTTCACGATATAAAATTTATTAACGCCAACGGCGTCTTTTTGTCTTTCAACGAGTGCGTTCAAGCGCTTTAATAGTGATTGTCCGTGCTTTAATTAATTCGTACTTTGACTAAGAGAATTTAATACTGAAACTGCTCCTGTAACTGGGCACGATTGTAATAAATGAATATAATTGGAAGCTTCCTTGGAAAAATAACGAAGTTATAAACATAAAAGTGTACTTGGGACAATCTTTTAGATGCTCTTGCTTATGATTTTATTTTGCACGAAGTCAACTTATGTTAGAATTTAGTGACATTGAATGGTGTAAATATTAAAATTGTCATTATTTCCTCAGTAACATACAGTAAAATATATTGCGATGTACTAAATAATCTATGAGTCGTAAAGTATTACGAAGTGCGATCGCCATTGATTCAACTATATACTTCTAAACACCATTTTATGCTAATTTTAGTCTACAACTTCTGGAGAAAATAATAGCCGCTGATAACACCTTATACAACTAGATTTATAGAGTAATATTCTAAAATAGGAACATTTCTGTCGCGTGTTTGACAGCAACCTAGGTGATTCATTACCCGATAAATTTCTCAGCCAAATAAAGATCTTAAAAGTTTCTTTATCGTTTTGAACTTTTGTGATTCTACTGACCAAATGAGTTTCTAGTTCTCTGTTCCTTCTTTCCCAATGGCAATTGCCGTATCATAAACTTCCGATGCAATACTCATAACCTTCGAAGTTTAGTACGAGGACTGTCTGTAAGGATCGACTTATGAACTCCCTGTTGCATCGTACAGTAGCAATGGGCATCAATTGTCAGACATATGAACGATACGTAATAGGTAAAAGCAGAAATGATCATTTTTCTTTCTTAAAACGTACGACCTTCGGAACTCAAGAGCTATTAGATTGAAAAATTTCCCTTACTTTAGATATCACGTTCTTAAAGAAATATAAAAAAAGAGAAAGAACAAAATCTCACAAATACCACCTTTCGGACCCAAATCTCGTTCCTCCAAATTTCGTTCAAATTTTGCTGCAGGGGTAACGAACCGAGGGAAATCCTCTTTCATCTTAGTCTACGAAATCCAAACTGTATGTACTCGTTCTAAAATTCAGCGACGATTTGATTTCGCGCGAGCAAATAGCCAAAGCTTATACGCACGGAGTAATACACAGGGCGCGTACGTTGTCTGTAGCGAATCAAGCGGTGGCCGACCGGTGTGTTTCCAGGTGCTAAATGGAGAAACATGGAGTTGCCTTATGTTCGTGGCGCTTAGTGGCCCCCTCATGCGAACGATAATATATTTCCCATCGAAGTAAACTCCTGTTACCTATTCGCCGAGTGAGTCACGCACGGCCGTGTTAGCCTTAATACGGGTCGCGCCTAAAACAACACTGTACTATCTAATGGAGAACACGGCACTGCGGTTGTATGCTAACGTGACTCACCGTGTTCGCCACTTCAATGGCTCGATCTCGATGATATCCGTCGACAAACAGGCGAAGGACCTCGGCTTGATAGCGGCCGATATTTGTCCTGAAAATATTCGAGCTTGCTCCGAGCTGTCCGTACGCCGCCGCGTCATACTACTACGTGGATCGTGCGTCCAACCGTGATTCGTCAGCCAATGTAAATACAAGCGGGATTTATTTTATTTGTAATTGTCCCTTTTTTCACGTTTAATATTTTGGATCGATTGGCTTGAAAGTCGAGTTGATGATGATTTTCTAATCGCGGGGAAACTTTTTGTCTAAAAATATCGAAGCTTCTTAGATATTGTTAGAATTTAAAAACTGAAGAATTAAAGAATCTGCCTTTTCATCAAATATTCGCGTTCCTTTTCGTCTTTCGCTCCATTTTCTCGTTTATCTTGTTCTCTTTTCTTCGGCGTTATATACCTAGCTTGCTATATGATGACTAAAAGTTATTAATTTACTGGCTTATCTTTCAACACGACCTGCTAATTTTCCGATAAACGCATATTGAATGGCTATTACACACTACGGAGATAATTTCGATCTTTTAAACTTGAAATTTGAACGCATTATCCAAACATAAAGAAGAGAAAATAGACAAAATAATTTTGGTTCCCTTCGTTTCCCAAGTTATTCTCATTAACCATGTTTTCGAAATTTCGCGTTTACCACGTACCTATCTCATTCGAAAATAGAATTTCTTTTCTAACTTAAATTAAAATGTCTAAATTTTCACAAAAGAAGAGAAGAATTATTCGTATAACTACGTTTCATTCATTTTGTTTCGGAGTAGACGATTTAGAAATATTTCTTAAAAACAAGAGATTGTTGGAGAAAAATTAATTAACATAGTCGTGCGATCCAACGTTCCTCTGTGAGTCCTTCGTTAATCGTGCGCACTTCGGGCTGAATATTTTTCTGCTCATAAACGTCAAAATGTTCACGAAAGCGGAGAGCTATAATTCTCTATTATACGCCTGCATTTCTATTCTCTCGCTCGCTCGGTTCTCGTTTTATTTTCGTTGGCTGACTCGTGCATCGTCCCCTGAAGTATCTCCAGCGCAAAGGCAGCAGGCAAATTACCCGTTGTTCTATAGTCGGTTAATTAGCTTTATGCGTTCAATCTCGCAAGAACCTTGCCTCTAGCGAACCAAGTAATAACGCGGCAGTATACGCGCCTCATACGTTGGATTACCGAATGAATGCGCATCCTTCGTCGAATTTTCCGACACTAGTTCCCCGGTCATATTTAATAAATAGCTTTGTTCCTTGATCGCAAGTGGTTAATCTCGTTCGTCCTCTGCCGTGATGGTTTATACTATAAATTAATGCACGCCAGAAATTTCGAAATATCGAAGGAGCAATAAATGTATAATACTTTTTGGCAATTAGAAATCTTAGTAGTTTTATACTTCGATCGAAGGCGCCTAATACCGTAAAAATACTGAAAACATTTCGAAAGATCGCTCAATACTTTTCATTTTCTGTCCTCTCACATAACTCATAAAAAGACAAAAGTAAATTTACCCCTCGTTTTATGTTGGGCTTAAAGAGAAGGGAATCTGTTAACGACTTGGATAGCTCAGTTGGTTAGAGTGGTAACTCAGTCGTCCGGCAAATGAACCTGAATTGGGATCCTGATCCAGTAGAGCGTGTAGTCCAGTTTCATTTACCCTTACAGATTAACTCGAAAGACCGAAGAACCGAAGTCGATTCAAAAGTAGGCAAAAGTTATTGAAAACGGTAGCAACTATCTAAGTGGTTAAATAAATTACTTTTACTAACACAAAAGGATCTACCCGTGTATAGTAAAAATGATACACGTAAATATTAAATAAATGCAACTACACTCGATTAACTTTCAAAATTATTTCTCTTTAAAGCGAGATTTCATTCGACAAAATTTATTCCGTTATTTCCATTAATTTGAAATCTCGGAGCTACCTATCTCTCCTGCCTGTTCTGCGATGAATATAGTTTGCAATACTACCGTAACCTAATCCACGTTTTATTTCGATGGCGCGGAATATCGTGTCGAATCGGGACGGTAGGACGACACGGGAGATTGCATCGCGATATGAACCGCGCGTAAATTTCACCGGCATTATGGCCGATTGTACGTGCCCGCCGCGATCCACGAGCGAAGACGAGGGACACCGGTATGCTATGCTTCGATGCATCGTGCTGATGTAATTGGGAACAGCCGAGGACCTGTGAGTACACTCATGGGGAAGCCTTGCAAAACAAGGAAATCGAGGAAACTCAGCGGCGAAACCTTCGTGACCTGCGGCTGGCACAGCATTGTTCCAACACCGGTTCCCGAACGGGTGTGGAACTGCGCCAATGGAACAGCAATGGTACAGCATTGCTGCCCCTTTCAATTCGATATGCATTGTTATCGAAGACGCAAAGGTACGACTCTGCATTGTCTCTCAGGATTAGTTACAGTCGCGGCATAATTAATTGTCTACGCGCTGAGGACTGGGGACTAGTCTCCCTGTTCTGTTGTATCGTTAATCCTTCACCGTGAAATGTATCTTTGTCCGAGCGAGTATATGTTACTTTGTAGTAGTCGCCAAATTTATACAGACATTTGGAAACGCTTCCTTTTTTGAAGAAAAAACAAAAAAAGCAAGACTATTTGAGAAAAGTACAGTATTATTCGAAGAGTTGATTTTATGTCTCGGAGGTTGCTTTGCTGTAAATTATTAAAGAAACGGACAATATTTCATACGTTGGGGTTCACTCAAATCTTTTACATGGTAAGTAGAATATCGGTATTCAATCCCCAAAAGAACGAGATGGGGATCCCTTTATATCTTTTTTAACAAAGTGGTAGATAAATGTAACTATTTTCCAGAAGCCATATGTATAGGATACTTCCGAAATAAATGACTAGGGTTTAAGAGTATATTTTATTGAAATGTTGCTGGAACTTACTTCTATCTACTCTAATCCACCCTGATAATAAATGCTCCATATAAAATAAATAAAAATATTTAAAAATACTTTAAATAAATATTATATAATATAAATATATTATATAATATAAATATTACATAATGTAAATATTTATATATGTTGTATTTTCTTTAAACGTTTTTTTTATAGCGATTATTAGTCTTCGAATCTCTAGATAAATTAAAACTGTTATGACGAATTCAAATTTTTTGTCTTGTGTATACACAAAACTCTGATTATACTCGACGAAATGCTAGCAAGTAATAACTCAATCGCCGTATTAATCAAGCGCGAGACACTCTCTATACACAAGCTTCCCTACTTTCGTCCCACGTCGATATTTTTTCCACGATTTAACGTCTAAAACTAGCCAATCCATTATGCCGACCAAGTTATCGGTTGAATGAAAAATCGTAAACGGGCGACGAGCGGCATCCGAAAGATAGAGGAGCTGTCGTCGAAGGATGAACGATCGCCGGTCAATATTTCGTCGTGAAAATAATACACGGGGATGGCACGCGAGTCCCGCGATACCGACGTAACCGTCCTAACGGATCGTTTGCTGCGTCCGACACCTCAATTTCCGTCGGCCGATATGTCAATAATCTCCGAGGAAAGTGGTTTTATAGCCGAATCGAGAACTCAGCCGTTTGCGTTCATTCGCTCGAATAGAATAGAGTCTAATGAAAACCGAGGAAGGAAGAAAAACATGGGAAAAGGGGAATCCAGGTCAAGGGATGAAGCACGAGCATTTCTCTGAAGCAAGTTTCTTGATCGTTCGAAAAGGCCGCGCTTTCGTAGCGCCACGAGCAACTGCTGCAGACCACGAGAAGTCAGTGAAAATGGGAAAAAACGGGAGGAGAAAAAAGGGTAAAAGAAGAATTACGATTGGGAAATGAGGATCAAAGGGTTTGATAAAGGCACCAGTGCAGGGGAAATACCGGGCACACGGCTACAAATCGAATTACCGATTACACGCGTAGCGAGATTGGAAGTTATCGATCATGTGTGCACAGTGTACAGTGTGCACTATATCTCTTTTCAGAAGAAAACGCCTGTTCTTACTTGGATTATGTCGATCTTTTTGATTTCTATCGTTTCTTGCTCGCTATTCCTTGTAAATAGCTTCTATTCTATACATTGGATAACATCGCAACTTGTCTGATTATTTTAACCGAAGAACATATTGTCTATGAGTTGTAAGGAATAATCGTACATATCTATACGCTCTTACTTTTGTATTGGCAATATCATTGAGCATCAGGGTGAGTGGTCGCGATATTTCCAAGCGACCTTTTAAGAAAGGTTATACTTATCAAGGCACTTTTATACCTTCTGTCTCTTGACTACTTAAGTTATTGTACCTCGATTCTAAAAGCAGTCTATATAGCTGTGTGTCTTTGACTCGGTTGAAAAACTTTCATCGCAAGACAAAAAGATTATTTCATTTAAAAAAGCAAAAGTGACTCTTCCATCTGAGAAATATTCTCATCTACAGAGGAAACATCGTGTAATTGCTCCTCTTGCCTCGTGAATCTTTTGTTCCAGAAATTTACTCGAATTTTATGCTTTCGAAGCAACAATGAACGCAGCGAATATTATACAGTTCCTGTATAGAAGTATTTCGTTTGAAGATCTTAATAGAAGAATTTTTACGGTTACTTGAACTTATTATTTTCTTCCAGTCCGCTTTTCTCCTAAGGCGAGATAATATAGAAAGTAACGTTCTTTAGATAATTTATTAGCGTCGAATGTTGGTAAGAGGTGTTAAATCGGCAATAGTAAATGAAAGCCACCGTTCTTATTTAGTTATTTAGCTGCTTGTCACCATTATTAATCTCAAAGTCTACAATCTTCCAATTTAACAACTTTCCTCTAGATTGCAGCAATAATTCACTGCTTGAACGATTATATTAATTAATTCGTTTCTTAAGAATTTCGTGAGCCAAACGAGCTTGTAGCAGCTCCACCGAAAAACAGATTCAGAGAATGAAAAGAATTAAAACGTTCCGCTGATTCCTCGAAACACAAGGGATTGGCACAAGTTGTTGGTACAATAAAGCCTTTGTGTTCGTTGATAATTGGAGGAATCTACTATCTCTGATAAAAAAAGAACTCAGTTATATTCACATTTTATATTTTATTCTAACGACAGACCGAATAATTTCAATATATAAAATAATTATTTCAGCGAATGCGCTATGGTTAAATCCGTCTTTGAAATAGCTTTCGTGATATCTTAAAAGCTAAATACTTAATCGATCGATCCCAAATTTGTTAATTCGCAAAGGATATGAAAAAAATTGATGAAAAGACGTGTAGGTACTTTCGTAACTAAACTAAGTAAAATCAGCTTCCGAATATTCTAACTAAAATAAGCTAGGTATTCCAAGGAATTGGTACAACCTGCAGCAAACAAGACACGAAAACGAGAAAGCAGGTAGGAAATCAAAAGGCGATGCCAAGTAACTCGGTATAGAGTAAAGAAGGAAAATTCGCGATCGTAGAGGGTGGGCCAAGCAAATAGGTAGAAATAGAATTAGCGACGGCATACGAGACCCCCGCTCTATCGAATGGCTGATTTCCCAGCGGAGCGCGGCAGCCATTTAGACGCGAGTCAAACGTCCGTTCTTCTAGCGGCACACGCTTCGAACGCCACGCTGTGGTTATGGTTTCGTGGAAAATTCCCTATTAGACCACGCGAAGCCAATCACGCGGCACAGACGATGTCTCGTTACTAATCCATAGGCCCTCTTTTCTCGCGATCCATAAGCCGATTGTGGAGCGCGCGCAAGTTACATGCAAATTATTCGCTCGATTCGTCGCCCCTAAGCAGCTTTCGCTTGGCGGATTTTGACAATTAGTGCACTTTCTCTTTACGTTTCAGTGGTGCTTTGATATATACTTAAAGGCCATATCGTGTAACTATATTCATGACTTTCGGACATTTTTAAATAATCTGTCAAAAGAAAGTAATATGTGAGATTAATCAGATTTTTTACTTGTTACATTACCAAAGTAATTGCGAAAGAATTTAAACTAAAATAAATTTAATATAAACTGAAAATAAATTAAATTAGAATAAAGTAAACTTTCGCTGATAATATTAATGCAAGACAGGTCAGATTTCCATTGTTCTCACTCTATAAGGAATAAAATACATTCGCATCACGATTGTACCATTGTCGACCATGATGTCTGCCAGATGTTGTAAATTATTATTACACCATAATTAGAGATGCGTTATGTCTCTAGAAGATCGGAAAATCCACGACAGATCTATCTTTCGTGAAGATCTGAGATCTCCAAGGCTGAGTAGACTATTGGTATAAGGCAAGATCGAACGAGATAGCACGTTCCAGTGAATTGTCCGTGGATTATCTGTCTGATCGATTGAAAACAATAAAAATGTCCACAATGAGAAACTGGTTTGGTCGTGGGACAAATGTTTGCGGGGTGTATATCGTGTCGTGTAACGGTAAATCTATAAAGCAAACGGATATGTTTGAAGAATGGGACGTATACTTCGTTGTACGTTGTAAAGCGGGCTGGTGCACATTCTGTATGAGATAAAGATAAAAATAACAATTTAGAATAATAAATTTGATCGCACGCGATTACTAATTACTCAAATTGAGAAATAAGAAAAAGTAAATCTTAAAAATAACCTTCCGAAGAATAGTAATATCGTTAAATGGTGCAATTTTTAAAAAAGAAGGAAGAAGATTGGACGAAACAAATTCTTTCAATTTCTTAATGAATCCATTTATCATTGTAGCGAACGAGTACCTTTATGATCTCGACGTGGTATAAGTACGCGTAAAATAAGCCAAAATAGATAATGTTCATTTACGATGAAAATTTATAGTATCTTTTATTAGGTATCTAAGCCCATAAGAATGACCATTGATACGTTATGAAAAATTATGGTTCATAAATTATTACATACGTCGTTGGCTATTCCGTGGCAAACCACGTTTTTACGATAATAGATCGTATTAAACTTCTTTTGATATAAACAAACACACATGTTGATATGATTATTATTGGAAATCATCGTAAAGAATGGCGTATATAGCCGACGCGAATGCGTTCAATTTCAAAGCAATGTCAAGTGTGAAATTGATAAATATCACGCAATTAATTAAATTAATGAATACCGTGCAAGCAAAACCAACATATTGTTCTCGCATAACAAACGATCACGACTCGATACCATTGTTTTTCCATCTAATTAACTTCACGCGGAGAATAATGAAATGTATTCCCAACTTTAACATTTCAAGGATCATAAAAAGCTAATTATTATGAAATATCGTATTAATTTGTAATTAATATCTAAATTCACAAAGCTAAAATCGTATATAGTAAACATTTACACGTTAACAATAACTGCACATTATTCCGTTGAATAATTTATCATCATCTGTCATAGTACAAAATATGTCAGCTGATAATAAATTATCGAAACTGTTCATAGCTGAAATAGTATCATTTCTGTTTACTACATTATTTTTGCAAAGCATCATAGCAGATAAATTTAAACACAGACATTACTGCGTTATATTCTCACTACGTAAGATTCTTCTTTTACGTATAAACGTTTTAAAATTAATAATATCGACCAATCAATAACTATAGCGTTATTTTTAAAATATATAATTCCGGCTTAAAAAATAATAAAACATAAAAAATACTTTCTCATTTCCTCAATGGAGGTGCAACAACGAACAGCATAATTTACAAAAAAAAAAACAACAATTTGTTACACGTAATATATTAAAGTTTATATTTCATGGAAAATATTGCATTATATTTGATGTATTAGAAAATATAAAAATGACTTCACTAGTGATTTTTCAGTTGCGAAATTTATAGCTTAATCGTTAAATTTGTTTGGCTGGTTTGATCGTAAAATTTTATATCATTCGTTCATGTGTATGCAGTATCGATGCATAAAACAATTTTGTTTACGACTCGGCCAAAGAATATTGTTTCTTATTCATAGTCGTTATTTCTTTTTAAAAGGTTACGCAAATAACGAGATATCGCAAATTAACGCGATAAACTTGATTTCGTTTTCCAATCGGAGAAACATTGCACGTTTCCAAAAGCACCAAAATTCGCGCGAACGTCTTTCACGCGAACATCCTTCCGAGATCGAAACAAGGAGACGCGTATTTCAGGCGGTCAAGTTAGGCGGAACAGCCGGCTGTACGGGTGCGCATACACCGTACATCTCATTAATAAATCATAGAAGTAGCGTACCGCGAGTATGCTTCAACGGCGTTCGAAACGCTAAATTACCGTCTTCCATTTGGCGATATTGGAAATTCAAATTGCTGAGATTGCGCGGCACACGTAAATCTTCGCCGACTGTCAAAAATATTGCGCTTCCCTATCAATTCTCTCGTTAAACATTACACACGAAGCAATGGGTCACCATTTCCAGTCCGTCATCGATCAATTCCTTTTACGTATAGAACGTGTCAGACAATTCAAGTGGAAATGAACGTTCGATCCTGGAAACGCTTCGAACTTAAGCACGAAGGATTTGAATGCTACACTCGTGAAACATCGGTTTGTTTCATTCTACTCCTTCTATTGTCCGATCTAAGGAAATTACCTTCCTCAGAGCCATTCTATACGTAGGTATAAATACATGTACGTTTGAGTTAAGGTTGAGTTAACTTAAATTTCGCTTTTTTCTCTTTTCTTGTTCGATCATCGAAATGTCCTTTTCAATTCGTCATTGACAAGGAGATGAAAGAAAGAAAAATACGGATGGCGCGTATCAAATTTATGCGTCTAGCTATTCATAGGCCGTTTATTCTCCGGCAGCGCCCCGTGCTCCTATTTTACGACACCCTTTGCATCCTGCCTCGGTCCGCGAAAAAAACCATAAACATAGCGCGCCACGACACTACATAAATATCGAGCGTGGACATTCACTTTGCCCCGAGAGCGATGAGCGTTTTATGCATCCGAATCGCTTGGACCAGCACGCTTTCACTCCTCGTTCCTAGATTCGTCGCATTGCGTTGCCGTCATCTTTCCACCGATTCGGTACTTTTTACGACCCCATTTACGTAACACCGCCCATCGTAAAAATTCATCATAATTTCTTTATACCATAGATATTAATGTTTTATTACCATTGTTTGAAGCGTGCTATTAAGATTTTGTAGAAGATTAGTACTTCACCTTGCATTTTCGTTCGTTTTTATCGTAGGCCTTTTTCGATACGGATAAAAACAAACACTAAAAGTGAAAAATGATCCTATAAAAATTGCAAGGATTAGAATATGGAAATTTACTTTTTATAAAATAGTATCAACCTTGTAATCTTAACATGTCCCGTCAAAGTTCTTCACCTTTAAAGAAAAGAAACGACCATACTTGCCCATTCCCTCTAACTCAATCCGAAGATATCGATCCAATGCACCTAAGTGAAATTAAACCTACGAATCAACACTGCAAGTGGTTCGATCAATTTCGATCGAAACGGCTAGGAACTCTTCAGTTTTCGAAATCAAAAGCACGAACGAGATCGGTGGTCCACTCCGGCTGTAAGAGTCCCAGCGCATTAGGTGATTGCTCAGCTGAGCGGCGGTCTCGTCATTGTCCGTAGCAAGCCACGGTTACACGATTGAGAAGAGAGCCGAGCATGTGCCTCGCGGTCTGCGTGCAACTTTTATAAGGACTGAAATCCCTGGTGCCGTTGTCTTGACTCGCTCGCGACATTTCTGTACTTTTTCAACTATCCCTCGACTAGCGCATACCTATGTGCAGGCTGGTGTGCGTGTACGAGTAATCTTCGGTTGTGTGTAGCCGGAAGCAGTGCTGGGGATAGTTGAAAAGTTAAACAGAGGATTGGAAATTGGCATTCCTCGCTTTCTTGCGGGGAAGCTAACGTACCGCGAAATTTGCACGGTTCACCGGCGATGCCCGTGGCCACGCGGATTGGGAATCGCGTTAACGCTGGGATTTCTTTGACTGGAACGAACCAAGGACCAGATTTTTGAGCCAAGTCTTATTATTGGACAAGCGTAAAAGGATTTAGTTGTAAATAGCGAGGTAAATAATAACGAGATTCCTGAAATTTTGAATTTATTCTAATAAAAATAGGAAAAAATGCGTTTTAGTATTTCAAAATAAGTTCTTCAAGTTGGAGGATTAAAAGTCTACAATTTTGGCGTTAAGGAGGAAAAACGTAGTTTTTTTCGACGAATCAAATGTAAATTTCCCAATCGGAATCTAATTATCGCTGATGCGTGTTCCCGAAAGTTTCAGTTTACAATCAACCATATCTGAAAAATCTATTTAAACGGTGTAATGGTATGTTGGAAAGTCATTCCGGATTCCGTCGACGGAATGGATATCCGATTATAAACGTCTCGTATCCGAGCTGGATCAGCCGTAATAATCGTTAGCGTGGTAATTGCCCCTAGATGGAACCGGTAATGACAGTAAACTCGCGCGATTCTATTAAACCAACTCCGACGAAAGGCTTTTCTATGAGGGGTGGCTCTTGGCGCGGTTCTCCCGTGTGCCATGGATTTCGCGACATTTCCATACAAATAAGCGAACCCGTAGTTGTGGACGCGCATACCGATGCCCGAGGATCTTTACCCACCGGCTATCTACTGGAAACTGACTGGCGACGCTTAACTGGCTGCCAACGACTAGTATGAAATCGTGGTTTTCACGTGTTAACATTTTCATGGACGGTAAGGTTCAGCATGTAACGACAATTGCAAGTTTTCGTAACAATTTGAGTCTAATGTAAGACTAGAGTTTAGATTGGATGATATAAATAAACAAACAATGGATACAAAATTCGAAGCTGGAAATTTTAGCGTTTATGCATACGTATACAGGGTGGTTGGTAACTGGTGGTACAAGCGGAAAGGGGGTGATTCTACGCGAAAAAAGAAGTCGGAAATATAGAATAAGAATTTTTCGTTTGACGCTTTGTTTTCGAGAAAATCGACTTTGAATTTTCGCTCGGTACGCGTGCGGTACTTTATAACGGATCTCACTGTAGATCGTTGTCTCGATGGAAAAATTAAAAAAAAGAATTTTATTCTATATTTTCGATTTCTTTTTTCGCGTAGAATCACCCCCTTTCCGCTTGTACCACCAGTTACCAACCACCCTGTATACGTATGCATAAACGCTAAAATTTCCAGCTTCGAATTTTGTATCCATTGTTTGTTTATTTATATCATCCAATCTAAACTCTAGTCTTACATTAGACTCAAATTGTTACGAAAACTTGCAATTGTCGTTACATGCTGAACCTTACCGTCCATGAAAATGTTAACACGTGAAAACCACGATTTCATACTAGTCGTTGGCAGCCAGTTAAGCGTCGCCAGTCAGTTTCCAGTAGATAGCCGGTGGGTAAAGATCCTCGGGCATCGGTATGCGCGTCCACAACTACGGGTTCGCTTATTTGTATGGAAATGTCGCGAAATCCATGGCACACGGGAGAACCGCGCCAAGAGCCACCCCTCATAGAAAAGCCTTTCGTCGGAGTTGGTTTAATAGAATCGCGCGAGTTTACTGTCATTACCGGTTCCATCTAGGGGCAATTACCACGCTAACGATTATTACGGCTGATCCAGCTCGGATACGAGACGTTTATAATCGGATATCCATTCCGTCGACGGAATCCGGAATGACTTTCCAACATACCATTACACCGTTTAAATAGATTTTTCAGATATGGTTGATTGTAAACTGAAACTTTCGGGAACACGCATCAGCGATAATTAGATTCCGATTGGGAAATTTACATTTGATTCGTCGAAAAAAACTACGTTTTTCCTCCTTAACGCCAAAATTGTAGACTTTTAATCCTCCAACTTGAAGAACTTATTTTGAAATACTAAAACGCATTTTTTCCTATTTTTATTAGAATAAATTCAAAATTTCAGGAATCTCGTTATTATTTACCTCGCTATTTACAACTAAATCCTTTTACGCTTGTCCAATAATAAGACTTGGCTCAAAAATCTGGTCCTTGGTTCGTTCCAGTCAAAGAAATCCCAGCGTTAACGCGATTCCCAATCCGCGTGGCCACGGGCATCGCCGGTGAACCGTGCAAATTTCGCGGTACGTTAGCTTCCCCGCACAGATACTAATATACATGCAACCAAGATAACTGCTCCATATTTTTAAAAAATACTCGTCTTTCTTGATTCGGAACATTCATTCACACATATCGATACATTCGTCTCGCTAATGCTAGTTTCCGGAAGAAAACAAACTTTTTATATAAGGATTTATCTTGTTAAATACAGCTAAATACGTTGAACATTCAGTTATTTTTCATTAAAAGTACAACGTTGTTCTTTTCCTGCGTTCGTTGCGAATATAACTTCAAAATCCTAAATCGTTTCTAATTTTAAGAGATCTAGGTATAACTTAATCCAAACAGTTGCTTGTTAAAAGACTGGTATACCATTCGGCTTGACTTTGTTCTCGAACGGAACAAGAAAGAACACGGAGGACGAAAGAGAGTCACGCGATAGCGACAAATCATAAAGTGATCGATCGAGCAACATATAATATCTCGCTAACACCAGAGTGAGAAAGCATTACACATATTCCATTCGTCTTCTATTAAACGATGTCATTGTTCATTCGACCACAAAAATTGATGGCTTCTCGCTTTCACGAATTTCTTACTCCTTCTCGAATCTCTCGGTCTGTCGACGAGTTCGAATAAGGAAGAGGGTATAGCGAGATGCTTATTTCGTGACAAACTTGTATTAGTAAAATATACTTCACTTATTGGGAATTAACCCGCATACTGCATGTTTTCTAAATGTGGAATATTTTTGGCTTTTACGAGCGCCACGAAACAAAGAGACGATAAAAAGAAATAATACGCGGCGCATCATAACGAAACAATGAAATTTGCGAAACTCGTGGCTATTTTAATTCGACATTTTTCGCGTGCCGTTATCAGCGAGTGAATGAATGATCGTATAGCCGCATTGTCGACGCGCGTCCGCCATTTTTGGATCGTGCATTCAGGATATATTCTCGATCAACCGCGAATCCTCTCGATCAGGTTGATGCGTTCCGGATTGTAGGCCGGTGAGCTTTTTCGAATATCTGTTCGATGGTCTATGAGAATTGGAGATAGAATCACTGGATTGAATCCTGAGCCCCGATTTTTTTCATTTGGCGGACAATTGAGCTGTTCGGCCTGTCCGATTTCAACTGGACGATATTGTATCGTATTTACTTGATGTCCATTGGTTGACAGATATGCTATGGATTATGGCAGTTTAAATATGGATTTGTCGCCTTCTGTTTTTATACCTGAGTATTGATTTCGAATCGTATATACGCATAATACTCTTGTACAATAATGTAACTCTTGAAAACGTGATTGTTCTAAAGCGAAACCAGTTTTTATCAATAATCCTTTTAGTTTACAGAAGCGATGTTTATTTTAAAGCTTCGTTATTTGGCTTTTATTACATACCTTCTATTATACAGAGTGGTTGGTAACTGGTGGTACAAGTGGAAAGGGGATGATTCTACACGAAAAAAGAAGTCGAAAATATAGAATAAAAACTTTTCGTTTCAGGCTTTGTTTTTGAGAAAATCGACTTTCAATTTTCGCTCGGTACGCGTGCACTTTATCACGTCTCGTTATAATGGATCTCACTGTAGATTTTTAACGAAATTAAAAGAAAGAAAAGAAAAATTAAAGAAAAAAATTTTTATTCTATATTTCCGACTTCTTTTTTCGCGTAGACTCACCCCCTTTCCGCTTGTACCACCAGTTACCAACCATCCTGTATATAATAATATGTAATATATATGTCGGAGATGAAAGGAAAACCGGAGCCTTCCCTTTGCAATTTTGGGAAAGTCCTCTAATGCTTTAGCCTAGATTTTATCATAACTGTAATTAAGCAATTGTTGTCATTCGATCTGATTGTAATTGTTCGAGATTTGTGATAGCGAAAGTGGGTTCGAGGTGACAACTGGTTGCCGAACGTAGCCACGGTCACGGGATAAACGTTTTGCCTGACGAAGGTGCGGAGCGGTTGTATGATTCTCCCTAGAAATGTGGTTGTGGCGGTATACGGCCTCAAGAACGGGCCTGGCCACATAGGATTGTACTTTGGAGGTGTCGATATAATGGGACACACGTTGTATTAAGAATCAAACTCCAGACAGAAACTGCCTAACAACGGCGTTTGGAACTTTCTCAATGCTTCCAACGAGTATACAACAAACTTTTGGCAGAAACTGCCTAGCAACGGCGATTGGAACCTTCTCGATGCTTCCAACGAGCATATAACAAACAAATGCAATCGTACAGCGAGAAAGATTTCCATCAGATTATTATTCGTGTGATCGCCTTGGAAAGTGATACATCGAGCAGTTTATCGAGCGTCTCAGCAATCGTATTTTTGTCTTGTAACAAGAACATTGTTAATAGCGTTCATTAAACTCATTATTCGTTAAACTTATTATTCGTAAAACATATTATTCGTTAATCTTCTCATTCGTTAAACTTATTATTTGTTAATCTTATTATTCATTAAATTCAATATTCATTATACTTTGTAAAGTCTTGTATATACGCGTAAATATAATCTCTGTTTTGTAAAATAATGGCTAATTTAAACGAAGAATCGTTACGCGCCCTAAATTCTAATGTTACCACGACATATATAATATTATATTCTACCTATTATAGTCGATGTATGTATGGTTCTAAAATATAATACGTACGTACATATATACTCTTCGAAAAATCTATTGTACTCATCCATAAATTTTTAAAATGTGTCATAAGTGTGTATATATACATATATATAATTATCACGGAATGTAACGTTCTCAATTTCTTCGAAAAGAAAGACCTAAATATAAAAATAGTAAATCTCGTAATGCAGATTATTGCAATGAATATTTCACGAAGCCATCCGTCTTTTCGATGATTTCAGCGTATCTACGAGACATGAAATCGATAAAGCGGATGCAACGATCAAATAGAACTACATAATTCAGACGAATATTTATATTCGTTATATTCTATTATTATTCATTAAAATACATACTTTCTGATAATGTATAATGGAACATAGTATGGAAAATTGGAATAACGTCAAATACGATTCCATTTATTATACAAACGATTTCCTTTTGATTTGGCACAATTTAACGGACAAATTTTAGTAATATGACACTTCTCGGAAGATGATATTTAAACAAAGATAAATTAATAAATCATTAAAATTATCCTAAAAATGAAAATATATATACATCGTACGTAGAATAAAAAATTACAGTTGTGATAAACGATATACATGCATATTTGTAGATTCATGAAATTTACGTAGCTTTTTAAAATGGAGTATAATCGTGATGAAACATTCATCGAGAAAACCGCTCAGCGTGGATCGATCCAATATTATTCATCATTGCTAACGCATTGCTATTTAAGAAAGCTCGCCATTATTTCCAATCTCAAATCGAAGCCGATCAACTACCGAAATCACGAAAGAACGTTTCATCGCTGATGAGCCGAATCTGATTCCATTTGCAGCGATCACGCGGTTCGAACTGTCGCAAATAGGTTAATCAATCGTTCCGTCAAATCCTACCTACTCGTCACTTTCAATAACACGATAAAAGATGAAACACAAAATCTTTTCAATTTTATGTAATTTCCTGGACGCTTCAAGTTCTCGTGTCGATTTAACTAATATAATACTTCGGCGATCAAACAAGCAGCAGAACCACCAGTTCTTCCCCTGTTTTTATCGACTAATTCTGTTCGAGTCTCGTGGTGGCGTTAGGGAGCTAAAAATACCATGCAAGAATACGTTTACCATCTGTATCGACGCATTGACAAAGTAACAAGCTGCTCATAATAATTTTTCTACTTAAAACGGAAAGTTACGATCTCGGTACGAGTTAAAGAAAAAACCTTCATCCTTAACTTTGTGTTACGAACATTTCTATAGTACGCGATTCCACTACACTTCTATAGCGAAACTTTTAGAAAGCCTGGATTTTATTTTGAAACATAGTAAACTCGAAAGTACGTTGCCAATAGTTTGAAAAAATGTAACACGATTTTTAAAGAAACGCGAATGTACTTCAGGAAAGACACGTTTCTCGGTACAACGTTGAAAAGACAACGACGAACCCACATTCAGCCAAAAGCAACAACATCTTAGCAACTGGAAACTGAAGAAACGAACAAAAAGGCAGGCAGAGATAGATAGAAAATTGATATCGAACAGACGCTCGACGATTTGCAGTGCTCAGCAAGTTTGTCCGTAAATCACGATACATCCAGCGCTCCCTCTGCTTGCCTCCAGCAAGATCTACTTTCCTCCGACCTTCCCTTTCGTCCCTTTTCACGTGCCGCCTTAACTTTAAACCATCATCCCTCTTTCGAGGGTGAGGCAGGAGCATACCCACACCGCGAGGTTAAGCCGCCTTGGATTCAGCCAACTTTCGTTTTAGCCGTGAATTTTAATAACCAACGACTGCTCGCGCGTCTGTGCTATCCATAAAGCGTGTTATCTCACCGTCTTTTTTCGCTTCTTTCTTCGTTTTTTTGTTTTCTCCTCCTTCTTCTTCCTTTTTTTCTTTCCTTCTTCTTTCTTTCACGGCCAGCGCAGCGATGTCGAGCGATAGAACGGACTTAAAGCGAGATTACCGCTCTCCCTCGTGCGATAAGGGTCCGGGCGAGAACCAGCACCACCAGACTATCGCGTGCTCCGCGATTAGCGACAATTTGTCGAGTTGGTTTTTCAACTTCGCGTAAAGAAGGGAATCGTAAAACCGTGTCAGAGGTCTTAGGAGATGAAAGTTCTTTTCTCAGATGTTTCTCGCGTTCTCGATTCTAGGGTTGCAAATATTGATATTTCTTGGCTATTTATGTAGGCGATTATGGACGTGAGAATGAAGTATGTAATGTAATCGTATACTTATAACCATAAAATTGAATTTTAATCGAGTTTATATTTCTATGAAAAGTAAAATTTAATGTAACTATATGTCAGAAGAATCCAATTGCAGAACAGGAACAGAAGTAAATTGGTTTATTTTAGAAAATATATTACAGATACATATGTATATCGTTAGACACTATATACGTACATATATGACACAAAAGCTCACTGGTACATGTAATCTGACGAAAGAGTAATACTAATTGCAAAAACTAGGTCAATATTTATGCTTCTATTTTCTTGCATTTACAAACGATACTTCAATCTCTGTACCAAAAAGGTGCTGTCCTCAAATATTTTTCTGTGCGAATAATCTTCGTATGATTCGCTCTAGAAAAAAGTAATCTGTTACCACTGGCACATCGTACAAATTGAACCACCTAATAACATGTAACCGAACGTTTCTTTCTATCCCTTTTAAACAAGAACGAAGGCAAAACTGTTGAAGAAAGAAGAAGGCGAAAGAAAGGTTGGTCGATAAATACAATTTGGCCATGTCATCGAGATAACCTTCGTATCGATTCTCCGGCCGCCAAGGAACAAGATATCCGTACGAGACAAGTCACTAAACCTCTTGAAAGCTCGATCACATGGACAAGTTCCAGGGGTAATCATGAAGAGAAGTGACCGAGACAACATCCGGCCCAGGCTCTGGCTGGAATAGCGGTGTTAGAGTAGTAGCTCGTAAATCGACGAGGAGACGGTGCTACTGCACGCTCCTACCAACCTCTTACGGATATTATAGGTCGCGCACGAGCTTCCGCAGAAAGTTTCCCACATAAAAATATCACCGATTTATGAGAAAACTTGGCAGGATTCTACTCGTTGCCACGGTAATTGTCGGAGATGTATCGTCTTCTGGAAAGTTTTATCTGCTGCGGGGATAGGGCGCACCACTGTTCCTATCAGTCGCTGTTAGATTGCCCAGCAACTTCTATTCGCTGACAAAAAGCACAGAAATACTACGAACTAAAAATAATTTAGGTTTTGCAATGAAGAACTAAGCCTTGAACCGGCGATGCTGATGAAAATGTCAAAGAATACATTATCGAAAAGAGATAGAGAGGATCCTGATAGCTCGTTATTACTTATGAATCAGCACTTCCGTCGGAATTTAAGACAGATAACTAGACTGTCTAATATTTTAGCCAAAGGATCGAAATTTCAACCTAGAAAGGAAGATAACGTGCTGCAACAGCAGTATCTTTGAACATGTGTTCTCAATTTGCTATAAAAGGAAATTGCTTCGCCGTTTGTGGCGTATCCGCGACGTGTAAAGCGCGTACAAGCGTACAAATATCCAGGCGCGGACTTCTTATTCCGTGCCGATCGAGCAGCCTCCGGCATGAGATAACTAACGCTAAACTAGGATAATTTTTCGATAATTTGAACGTAGGAGAAATTTTCTCGAGGTGAAATACAAGTTCAAAACACTACACGCTATGAAGGAACTATTCACGATTACTTGTGATTTTAAATCGCAATTATTCTTATCTCTATATCTCAGGGTAACGCGAAGATAACGCGATATAATATGAGCTCAGTCTTGTTGAAATAGCTGCTGGTTAAAACAAGCTACAACTGTGGAATTTTATGGCGATTGCGAAATTAACTATGTGATTTACAGGAACAGGCATAGGAATGAAGAAACTGTCAAACCAAAATGGTAGTCTTCTAACTATTAATATTCGGTATATACTTACTCCTTAACATAAAGAAATACACAATCGAACATCCAATTTCGAAAATAACAAAAGAGGCATTGGAGGGTACTTTTTTTATGCAAGATTTTAATCCCTCTATAAGCCACATTAACTACATTTCGCAAGCGCGTTGCACCGCGTGAAAGTACTTTGTTGTCGGAATGTTTGAAGCGGACGGAGTTTGCGCGAAGGTATTATCCGCTTTTAGTTTTAAATACACGCGGGAAAACCACGACGGTTTTAAGCTAATGGGAATACGGTACAGACAAAATATTGCTCGTCTTTAGCGACCGTAAAATCGTATACCATCGAGCATTCTTGATTTTCGTCTCTTTCCTTTCTTTCTTCCTTTTTTTGTTTTCTATTTTTTTTAACTATTACATCGTTAAAACCTTCACAACTGAATTTTTTTCACTTGCGGAAAATCGTCTGATGTTTTCGTAAACAAAATACAGCGCACTAGAATTTAAAACCAGTTCTAGCGAAAATTTTATTTTAATAACTTGTACAAAGATTTGGGTTAGAACTGAGTTAGGTTTGCTATACCATGGTATCTATATGTATATCTACACGTTTATCATATTACAGTATACAGCAGGGTGTTAAGGTTCAGAGGGATGGTACGATAATTCCAATTGGATTTTGCCGATCGAATTCGCGCGACCGCGATATATTCTAGATTTAAAATCTTTAATAAAATATAGATCACACTAGTAATAAAATACGCAATTGGTTGTACGGCACACAGTACGAAATCTCACGAGGCCCCATTGGAATTTCACAATGTTGGTATATAGGTGGCCCTCGAGAGTATCGGCCCTCGGTCAATGTAAATTCCGAACACACGGGCTTTTCAGCTAATGGTGCTGCCGGTGGTGGCTGTAGCTACTGTGGCCATCAATTTAACGGTGTAAGTCCGTAATATAGCACGAGTCCAGAACGGGAGAGCCGGCCTGCAACAGCCACCCCCGCCCTTAAAACTGGCCAACGAGGTAAGAGGATTAAGTACGGCTCG